>NC_140173.1:119753381-120023694 GCF_963971535.1 Notolepis coatsorum | reverse complement strand
CATATTTCTATATTCAGATAACATTTTATTGCCCATATTTATGTCTTTCTACTGTACTATTGCCCTGCCCATACCGATAAGATAAGATATTCCTTTATTGATCCCCTTGGGGGAAATGTGGGCGTCATAGCAGCACGGGGGAGGGGGGAGGAGAGGTACAGGTATGGGCAGGGTAATAGTAGAAATACATAATTATAAGCAATAGAAATATAATAAAGATACAAGTAAGCAGTGTAAATGTGACCGATCGTATGTTACTGCGTTGTGTTAAATTTCGAACCCGGGTCGGCCGCACCGGGGGCGGGCGACAGCATAGACCGCTATACCAAGAGGTGAATTCACTTCTTGGTAACGTGTCTATGTGTCTTTTTTAAGGGGAAGTGAGTTTAACTCGCAGTACCGCTTACCGCCACAGTCACTTCACAACACACGTCCATCGTGACGGTGGATATATTACTCACGGACCTCCGTTACATCAACAACATAATTAACGTTGATAGCATGTTGTATCTCGAGAGCAAGGCAACACATGTGCCTCTAGAACCGTGTGCTGCCGCTGTGACAGGTGTGTCGGCCCGTCTTCATGACGGTGTCACCCTCGGTCCTGCTCGCTCTCACCTCCGCTGATTACAGGTCAGGTGTGTAGAGAGCCAGAGGAGCAGCTGATTGACATTTGCCTGCTTATTACCTCGCCTACTGTACATACAGTATACCTGGCGCAGATGTTGATCATGCTGCCAGATCATAACTTTTGTTTTACATTTACATTTCATCTCATCATCATCATCATCATCTCATCATCATCATCATCATCATCATCATCATCATCATCATCATCATCATCATCATCATCATCCATCCTCTTCTTCGTTTTACGTCCCTATTTTCCCACTACAGTGAGGTTGGACGGGCGATGACTCCACGCCACTGGAGTCATCATTTTTGGTTTGTGGCAAAATGTTTATACCTCGGATGCCCTTCCTTACAGGTAACCCCATCGTCGGTGAGGAGCTAGCCTTTGCATTATTCCTACACACACAAGGCAGTGTGGTTTTACAATTACAATTTACAATTTTGTCATTTAGCTGACGCTTTTATCCAAAGCGACTTACAGATTGAATCCACACAAGCAATAATAAAGGAATGTGAATCACTACCCACTTTCAAAAAACACTCTCAAAGAACACCTACGGGAGACTGCAATTCGAAACTGGCCCTACAAATGTCCTAACCCAGTTGATACAGTAAATGACCAAGTATGGCTTTGTCAGTATTCCAATGTACAGTGTACAGTGCCCCCCCCCCCCCTACCCCAACCCCCCCCCCCCACCCCCCCCCCCCCCCCCCCCACCTCCAATGTACAGCCCCCCCCCCCCCCCCCCCCCCCCCCCCCCCCCACCCCACCCCCCCCCACCACAACCCACCCCAACCCACTACCCAACCTCCTCCAATGTACAGCTTCTACGTCAAATGTATATACACTCTTTTTCTGGACACTTTTTTGTATCACAAACAGTACTGTATTTGCAAATCTGGTATGTCATAAATGTATAGATGTAGCCCGTACTGTCTATCTGTATGTCATGTATGTTATGATTAATTGAAAATGGGGGACCCCGATGGTAAACAAGACGAAAGTCTTTCTCTGGTCTGCATCCCCTTAACAATTGTATGTATTGAGCCGTACTGTACTGTACCCATTCTGCAATCTGTTAATAAACTTTTCAATCAATCAATCAATCAATCAATCAATCAATCAAAACCACAAATGTTCTAGGCTGGCTGGCGGCTCAACGAACCTAGAAAAGACACCCAGCAACAATTGGCACTAGTTTGAGGAGGAAACAGGTGAATGCATTTCTTAATCTTTTTCAGAATATATTAAACTAATTCAAGACAATTATTTTTGTCTAAACAAGTATGCTAATTTAATCTTCTTATTGGAATTTTCTTGGGGGGGGGGGGGGGGGGGGGGGGCGGGATAAAGCAGATGAGTTTTAGTACAATCCACCCAACTCAAACCCTGCCCTCCTCCAATCACAGCTGCTGCAGTCCGAGGGAAGAAACAGTTGTGATTGGAGGATCAAAGAAAAGAGGCCAGAGGGCTTTAGGTCAATTCAGTTTTCAGTCCCATTCTCAAAACAAGATATTGAAGGGCTATTATTAAATATATTAAAGATATTTTTGTCACAAACAAAACAGCAGCTTTAACATTTTGGGTGATTTTATGTCGACATAATTTCTGTAAAAAAAAATTTACAGATTGAAAAACAAGATTTTCATTGTACTGAATCTTTAAGATCCAATGATCTTCCTTATTGCAAAATACTGTCAATGGACCTATCTCAAACCCTGCCCTCTTTTCTTGATCCTCCAATCACAGCTGTCGCTTACCTCGGACTTCCTCGTACAAACAAAGTTTGTCAGAGGTAAGCGACAGCTGTGATTGGAGGATCAAGAAAAGGGGCAGGGTTTGAGATATAGAAGATTCTCTCAAGCATTATCTTAAAGATCGAGTACAATGATGTTTTAATTCAGTCATAAATTATTGAACTAAATAAAAAAAATTACTAAATTGTAACAAACTAGTTTCACGACTTGTTTGTGGGCTATCTAGCAGATATCCATTACAACTACTGACAACGTTTAGGTTATGACTATAACCAAGTTCTGTTAATTAGGGGTGACGCTTGGCATCACTACTGCACTATCTCGCGTACGTGCACGCGTACTGAATAAACCACAAATGTACCTCTAATACCAGTATTAGTCTGACCACACCCCTCATCAGCTTACCTTCATAAGCAGGTGTGTGGTCACCTGCTCTCCTCCTTCCCAAGCTTTCACCACAAGGTGAGGTCAAGGGCTGCAGCGGCCGTCTGATGCCAAGCGTCACCCCTAATTAACAGAACTTGGTTATAGTCATAACCTAACGTTCTGTGTCATTAGGGGCTCTGCTTGGCATCACTACTGCACAAAGGGAGGCCAAGCGGAGCCGCTGGCTGACAAATACACCCCGCTGACAGCCCCCCAAAACCATCAGAACAGGGAGGGCCGAGCCCCCCCGACCCCCCCTAATGGAGGGTATCCCCCCTATTAGAGGCTTCACGGGAAGGCGACGGACCCGACCGTGCGAAGAGGCACTCAAGCAACTTAACGCACAGGGTGAGCAGACCGTGGCTTGACCCCACGACTACACACACGCACAACCCGCATGCCACCCGGGAACGAACGGAGGAACAACCTCGTTACTGCCCCCAGAATCACGGGGTCAAGGGCAAACCCAACCCCGTGGCAAGGCCGTAGCAGCGGAGCGCGAAGGAAGACCCAGACCCACCAAAAGGACTGGACTCCCTGGAATGGGGGCCCGGAGAAGTCCATGATGCCAGCATCAAGACCCCACCAGGTGGGCACGTAGTGCCCCGCCCCCCACATCGCCAGCGTATTCGGACAAAGGCCCCCCAGTTACTGCACCTGGTAATCCCAGGCAGTATCCCAAGTACTAACCAGGCCAGAACCTGCTTAGCTTCCGAGATCGGACGAGATCGGGCGTGTTCAGGTCGGTATGGCCGTAAGCCGAGCGGGCCCCGTCCCCCCAACAGTACACCGCCTGGCACACTAACCCTGCAGAACAGACAGTCAGCATGGCCGTAAGCACACAAAAAAGGTTAACCAACGGAAGCAGGCAGCGCACCGGGGAAAAACCAGGCAACAGGCTGTTAACCCTAGCCTGGAGACTGCGGACGAGACAGGCGCCAGAGGGGACAGCTGAACACAGCCGCCCCGGCGGAAGGAGCGTAAGCTGGCGGTGTTGCATGACCAAGCCTCCATTTAAAAACCCCCACCCAGAGGGGTCGAGGCAGAGAAGGCTGACACGATTGGCAGACGTCATGAACGTGCAGGGGCACCCTCAAACGGTGAACCCGGGAGTTGACACTGCTCCAACACACCAGGGAATCAACCACCTCGGTGTTACCCAATGCGGTGGTTGTTCCTATAACCCCTCAAGAAAAAACTCCAAAACACACCTGCGGGTATACACCGGCTATACCGCAGTACAAGTGTTTCAGTTTCCAAAAAGGGTTAACCCAGGCCTACGGGTCGCAAACATCACTTCGGACCGGGCCTGGCGGTACGGGAAGCACAGGGTCACCAGAGGAGGTCAAAAAACCACCCCCACAGGCCCCTCTTCGCCATGCGTGAGAGAGGAGCGAAAAATAATGGAGAACCAGCCCCTAAGCACACCGTACCTGGTATTCCCCGGCGGTCTCCCAACCAAGTACTAACCAGGACCAACCTGTGTAGCGGCCGAGATCCGACGAGATCGAGCGCGTACAGAATGGCATGGCTGTAAGCCATGACGACAGTGCTGAGTAAAAACATACCCAACCAGGGTCTCCATAGCGCTTAACCCTGTGACACCCAGACCGACCTGGCATTTTCCCCCCTGAAAAAAGCCCAAGTCCCTCAGGGTACCAGAACAGCAGATCTGCATCCCCGGCGGACAACGGGTTCAACTGATCTGGACCAGCGTGACCAGAACCAGTCCCGTGCCCTAACCACGCCGACATGCCTACTCCAGGAGAAGGGCAGATATGCGTGTTGATCTTAACATGAAAAGAAGGCGCCACCCAGACGTTCGGACGAACCGCGCCTGGTGGCCCACCCCAAGGGCGTGAGACCCCACTACATATGTTCAGATCCATCCCGTCATCATCCCCCAGACATGAACGAGAATCCGTCGACAACCCACCCAGGTCATGGGATGTGGTCGTCGGAAGAGGAAAAACCCCCATCTCAGTTGCTTTATAAAAACGCTGTTTCAACCACAAGCAACCAAGGCGTGCCAGTCAATCGCCTGTTTACAGCGAGCTAGCACTATACGTGCGTCGGGACACACCCCCATCAATGAACAGGCTATTTAGACCTGTCATTGAATCCCCAAGGCGCCCAGGGGAACGACAAGAGGGGTGTGACACTCCCTAACTCCAATACTTCTGGAATAGAAAGAAGGAAGCATCAACAGTATGTATCCCAGTCTACACAGCCGGGGTAAAAAATGTTCACATTTTTACATCCCACCACCCTCCCATAGGAAAGAGACAGGGATCCCCAGAGAGACTTCCCACGCGAGCTGTACAGATTGAAAAGAATATATTGCACCTTGAGCCATGTAAAAAACTGGTTTTAGGGCCTCCGGGGAAGAGGCACTGAACCCATACACACTCAATAAACGAATTGAATCGAATATACATACAATAGAAAAGGACCCTTCTAGAGGGTCCACTCACTTTGACAATCTGAGGAGGAAGGCTCTGTACTCTGATGGAGGCTTCCTCACATGGAAGAAGGAGTCCGAACTCACAGAAGGCCTGAATAGGCGCTTGGTGAGGAGGAGCCCTGACCACCCCCCCTGAAAACAGATCCATCACATGGACCTGAACAGCACACGGAAGTCCTACCAACAGAGACGCGCACGGTGACGTACTCCATGGCGGGGGAATTCCTGCGGTGCACACGCCCAATATACCAGGCCGTGGGACCAGGAACTCCCTCCCCCCCCCCCCCCCCCCGTAACGTGCCGAACCGCCACGTGACGGGAACCTTGAAGGACAGGGGGTGTACCCCTGACCGACAGAACAATGGGGAGAGGAAAGGTTACCAGTTCACCCCTTTACGACCCCACACCCATGATACGACGTAACGACAAAAAGAGAATATGACACAGTCATAGTCAGCTCTATGAAGCGTTTCACAGCTCCACACAGCGCATGAGCTAACCTGCTATCTGATTTTTACTAAGGAAAAACACAGAATAGAGAGGGCTCTAAGAACCCCGGTCCAACATACACATGTGCTTCTGTGGCCAGTACAACCCAGTTGTAGGTCACATGACACACACAACCCATCATCACCTACAAAAAATGGCAAAAACACTCAACAGAGGAACGCCGTTTTTTTTCACAATGAGAGAATACATCATTCTTGATTAGTATCGACCACAGGCCTTGCTAAGCACACATGACAGCAACCAAACCAATTTCCCTTTAGGAAATAAGTTTCTCCAGCAGATTTAGCACAACCTCAGCAATCAAGCTAAGAGTTACATCGTATCCCTACCACACAAAAGACACAATTAATGCACAACATGTCTGATAGGAGGTGATAAAGTCCCCAGGGAACCGGGGGGGAAAACACAATCCTCCTATTTTACCCTCAATACGGCCAGTTAAAACAGGAAAACCTGTTAATGTGTGAACACACTGTTCATTGTCATTACAGTCTGAGAAAGAACATTCTTTTACTCACTTGTCACCAAGCATAGCTTCATAGGTTAGTTACCTTAGTTGTGAGTACACGGCCGTGTTACTCACACAACAACCAGATCATTACATCCCGTTTGCACGGAGAAGCTAACTGCCAGTGACAAAAACAGCTCACACATAACCCGCAACGTATCCTAAATGCATTGTAGCAACACACGTTTTGGGAAAAACACCGTTATTCACAATACATTTAGCAAAGTAAAACCAGAAGACGTGTTATGAGGTCTGGTCAACCCCGTTCCTACCCGGAACGCAGATCAGCGAAGTGCAGTCACAAGACACCGTAGAACACAGCCGTCCTGTGTTGTTCGATCCGGGCAGCGTCGCCGCTCCAACCAGTCGCTACAGTCCTCTTTGTTGACGCAATCCCCGTCCAGGCTCAGGGCAGGGTCGACGAACATCCCCTGTCAAGGATGACGTCGTGGTCAAGAGTGTAAAACATGTTAAAATCAAAGCACGTTCAACAGAATAGCATCAAGCTAACGGCTGCTCCAACCGTTCGGGTGCTATTGCTTCTGCTCGCGAGACGCCGATCTAACGACGCACGCGATCAGAAGCGAGCTCACGGCGGCGCGCGAGAAGCTAAGCTACCCCGCGCCAGGCCATGGCCATAGCAGCAAGCTAACGTTACCTAGCGACCACGACATGCTAGCCCCGCAGCTAACAGCTGACTGGCTAATAGGAGGCCCTAAGCAGGCCATGCAGCGATCCAGCAGGCTAACGCAGCAGTTAACAGCTGACCGGCTAACTGTAAGCTATGAACATGTAAACAATGACATAACACTCACCCAGACAGGCCGCCGTTCTGAACCTCTCCTCACTTTTTAAGAGAAAAGAGAAAACAAGATGTCAACACCGCTTCACAACGGTGACATTACCACATCCGACGGAATCAGCACAGTACCAACTGGCCTGTGTAGCTGACTTTGAACATGAATCTGCCGCTATCGCACATTACATGCACATATCCCCTCGTGAAGGAATACTCTCATTTGGATATGAAAGATGGGGCCTTAACACGGTGACAGAGAGAATCCACTCGTCCAGAACACACAGGGATCACCAGTGTCAATGGTCGCGGCCCACTAGTTAAAACTATAATGGTCTCCAGACCAAGGCCTTCTGTCGCCTAGGTGGCTGAACAAAGGACCCTAGCCTGGGGCCGGTTTCCATAAACTTTGTCAAGTAGCCCCCATAGCACTAACAGACAAGTGGAGCCCGCCAGCAAACACTACTCACCCAACCTGGAACGCACCGCTTCTCACAACAGCGGCATGTCCGACAGTTCAGCTGTGGCCTGACAGGTTTCACCCCAACAAACACAGCAAGGAACTGCAGTTGAGAAGCATGCAGCGGCGTGCTCCCAATACGAAAACCGGTGGAGGGTTTTTAGAATGATCATCATCTTCCAGACACTCCAGTACGAAGACAATATCGCCGTATTTTCTCGAAAATAGTGAGAGAGAAAATAAAGATATGATGTCAACGTATCCTTGTTTCCCAAAGCTGCTCCTAAACCTTTCTTCCATCATGGTGTCAAGTGTGGGGATCTACCGAGGCACTTCTTCCTTGTGGTGAAAGCGAGAAGGAGGAGAGCAGGTGACCACACACCTGCTTATGAAGGTAAGCTGATGAGGGGTGTGGTCAGACTAATACTGGTATTAGAGGTACATTTGTGGTTTATTCAGTACGCGTGCACGTACGCGAGATAGTGCAGTAGTGATGCCAAGCAGAGCCCCTAATGACACAGAACTGAGACAGCGCATCAGGGCAACCTGTGTATATTATGCAATATTTAAAAATAGAAATAGATTGGATATCTGAAATGGCGTGATTTTGTTTATATCAAGGGGGAAAGATATTGATTTAGTCACAAACAAACAGCAGCTTTAACATTTTGGGTGATTTTATGTCGACATAATTTCTGTAAAAAGAAATTAACAAGATTGAAAAACAAGATTTTCATTGTACTGAATCTTTAACAAGTCCAATGATCTTCCTTATTGCAAAATACTGTCAATTGCTTATAGAAGATTCTCTAAACTATTTCAGTTGTATTGTATTCTTTCAGGGTTTTCTCCCTTAGCCAGGGTAACTCTTTCAACTGAGTAACGATGTTCATCAAACAGTGTTGAAACGTGGGTGCTGCAGTGTTGAGTGCATAGTAGTAGAGATGATTAAGATAATACTGAGTGCTTTGCTGATAGCAAGATATTTGTTGCACCTCTTGACCTTAGTTACCTTTATTTACTTTGACCAAACAGGACCTCAATCTTGCACCTTTTACAGATGTCAGCAAAAGGAAAATGCTGAGGTCAGCTTGGAACACAGACAAAACATGAAAATGCCATGCAAACAACTGAGGTGCATTTATTTTCCTTAATACAGTGTAATACGAAGAAGATACTGTATACATGTGAGAAAACAAGTGACACACAATATGTTTTCATGGCATTTTAGTCAATTGTGGTGTTTTTCTTCAGTTTATGTGCATTTAAGACACATTTTCAGATACAGTGAAAGTCAATGGCAGTGGCAGAAAATAATTATCAAATAATTTAGCAACAGTAAAATATTGTGAAAAAGGTTTCGGCGCCTTAAAAGGCAAGACTTCGTTTGGAACCACGTGTCTGGCATGGTTCTGCAGCACCTTTACTCCTGGTAGTCTGAGCACACACTTTTACCTACTACTCGGAAGAAAGAACGGCAATTAAAACACACTGAAGTTTGGATCCACATTCTGGATTATCGTTAATTAAATCTATTGAATATCAATTAATAATCACACAAAATAATCTCACTTAGCATCTAATGTGATGAGGAGAGGGTGGTAAAATGCATATTGTGGTAATCAAAACCCAAAGATGACAATGGATCCACGTTCTGCATGGATCGATGCATAACACGAGCCATAAGTAATAATATAATACATTATTATAATTGCATCATTTACACCTCTGACCTGTGCATAGATATGTGTAGGGTTGAGACGCGCCCCCTCCTCCAAATGGCACACGCAGCGTTGGAGCAGTGCCCGGTCGTGGGGGTTCCCACTCTGATTGGCCCTCCAGCGGTAGTTGTTGGCTATCTCATGGTGCAGACGAGAGGAGTTTGGAGCCTTGCTGAGCATCCTCCTCAGCACTGCTAGGGCCTCCTCGTAATGCTGCTCTTTCGTCATGAACTTCCCCACCTGGGGAATCACATAGAGCAGGGCTTTTCCAAGTCTGAGACACTAACCTCCCTCCAGACAACACTGACACACACACACGCACGCACGCACGCACGCACGCACGCACGCACGCACGCACGCACGCACACACACACACACACACGCACACACACACACACACACACACACACACACACACACACACACACACACACACACACACACACACACACACACACACACACACACACACACACACACACACACACACACACACACACACACACACACACACACACACACACACACACACTGTATTGTGTTGGTTATGTTGAACTGCAATTGAGCCCTGGCAAAGTGTATTTGACTAACATTTAAGAGAAACAGCAGGAGTGAATCCTTTAAAAATAATTTCACTTGGTCATAGGCTACAGAAGTCCATTATCACTGTTAAAACAACAACTGTCAATCAACAGTACAATTTCATCACAATAGACGAGCCACTATTTTGTTTTCCATGGCACAGTGCAGTTTCAATGTAGGCCTTGTTTATTTCATGGAAGAAATTAGTCATAGAATGGATGAGTCTTTTGAATAGCTCATTTGTCTTCTGAAATAATGTAAAATGTGTGTTATCTCTTGTTTACACATCATCCCCAAATAAGTGCACCTCACACGCCTTTGACAGATTATATGTTGGTTATGTGACATGCACTAGGTGTCTGGTACAACAGACTTTGTTCATATGACATTTGCTGCCATAACTTATTTTGAGACTAGTTCTGTCTCATTAGGGGCTCTGCTTGGCATCACTCTGCACTATCTCGCGTACGTGCACGCGCACTGAATAAATTCCACAAATGTACCTTTAATACCAGTATTAGTCTGACCACACCCCTCATCAGCTTACCTTCATAAGCAGGTGTGTGGTCACCTGCTCTCCTCCTTCTCGCTTTCACCACAAGGAAGTGCCTGGTAGTACCCCACTTGACGTGTTGTTAGTTGAAAAGAGTTGTGACGAGTTTACATTGTGCTTAATTTTTTCTTATCTCACATCTGTTGTACAAGAAAAAGTTGGGTCATAATGTATTCCGCGGAGAGTAGACCCGCTAGACCTACTCTTCACCAGCGGTTCTCCATTCCCGCCTCCATCGTGCGCCTTGGTGCTGGACTGTTGCCACTTTCGTGGTTGCCGACCCAGCCCGGGAGGCTGCCGGTGGATAGTTTGCCTCACCGAAGAGCCGAGGAGTCGGTGCCGTCGCTCCGGCGATGGCCTGATCTCGACTCTGGTTCCTCTGGTTCCGGGGAATCGCCCGTTGGTGAACGGGGGGTTGTCTTGGAGCCAGAGGATTTGCGACGCAAACTTTTCACGTCTGCCCGTTCACGTCGCAAGATGGTAGCGTGCAGGCGCGAACGGCCTGGGTTTGGGGAACTGCTGGAGACCAGCGAAGATGCGTCCGGCTCTGGATTTCCAATGGAGACTGAGGACTTCATGGACGAGGCGGACAGGTTTTTGTATGATGGCCCCGTGGAGGAGAGTATCCCTCCTCAGGAGACCCCGGAGGGGGGGGGAAATGGCTCCATGGGGCGCCCTGTTCGAGGATGTCGAGGAACCACCTTGGCCTCATCAGCAGGATGCCCTACTGTCGGCCACATCAGACTGTGGCTCCTTGACCAGTCGCAGCCTGCTGCATGTGAGGGATGCGGGGTCGGTGGAGGAAGGTTCGCAGGGGGAACTGCGGGCCTTGTTTCCCGAGCTCATGGCGGTAGCCGCCGCCGCAAACGGCGTGCCGCTGCCGCTGCCATTGCCTGCACCTGTCCCTGATGACCTCATAGGCCATCCCTGGCAGCATCCCCCAGTGAGAGGGGTGGACGTTGTCTACCCATTTTTCCCATCGATGGGGGCCTATGTTCGTCGGGGTCAGGCGGTGTCCAACATCATGGGACTAACTCCCGCCTACGTACCAGTTACGCGGGTGTCGGGGTTAGTCAAAGGTATGGGGGAGGGCGTGCCTCGGCTTGACAGTCCGATGGCCGCGCTCCTCTGTCCGGATATGGTGTGGGAACCCCTATGCAAGCCGGTCCTCCAGGGGAAATCGGCTAGGCGATTGGCTTATTGGGGTGACCAGTCATTCATCGCTGGTACACAATCGCTAGCTGCGGCGTCTAACATCGCCCACCTGGCTAGATTTGTATCGGGGATAATGACGGGCGGCACGGATCTGAGCGAGGTGAAATGCGATCAGATCACCCAGGCTGCGGGAGCTGTCCTGCACCTTTCCCAGGTGCTGGCCATAGCCATGGGGAAAGTGCGCGCCCTGGCCACCCTGGGCCAGCGTCACCTTTGGCTGGAGCAGGCCCGTGTGCCAGAGAAGAAGAGAGCTCCTCTTCTGACGGCCGCCCTCTCCGACGCTGGCCTATTCGGGAAGGCCCTGCGGTTGATGACCTCAACATGCAGAGAGATGGCAGAGGAGAGGTCCATTCTCCAACCCCATTTTCCGCCTCCCGTCCTTGCCGGTGGAGTCAGAAGGCTTCCGCGATGTCGAGCTGTCTCCGTCGCCGCTACCACTGCCTCCGCCGCCGCTGCTGGCCCTGCCAAGAGGGCCAGGGGACGAAACGGCGCTTCTGCCACCGCCGGCCCATCCACGACCGGAGGAGACGGTAGGGAACGTCGTGTCCAGCAGACTGTAACCTACCGTCCCTCCGGGGCTCCTCGGGGTGGCAAGACTCGAGCGGCGCAAGGTGGCAGACGCCGTTGAGTGACTTTTCCCCTCTGTGTCCCCTCTCCTCTACACCCTCCCCGGCCCCTCTATGATTTTGTGCCTTAGAACACTTTTTAGTTAATAAAAAGAAGTTCCCCGATATAAGGGGGACTGTGTTTTGGCCGAACAAACTGTGTGTTTCTTCAAACAATTCATATGGTGGGGTTGTGTATATATGAATCTGCCCTTTTACGTTGTGTGATGAGTCGTGTTGTGTTACGAGGTTAAGCAAGGTCTGCAACGTACACTCAGTAATAGGTTCTATTAGCTTGATGCTCCACATGCAGGTAGAAACTGGTGTTATTCCATTGCTTGAACTAAGTATATGTGTCTCACAATGCTGTGTTGTTTAGTTGCAGTAATACTCGTACACACACATTTCACGGCCTAGCCGTTTACTCTCGATCAGCGTTTTTTTCCTATGTACGACATAGTCAACGGGGGTAGGATTCACACACAGGCGACTTGTGTTTTGTTGTAAAATCCTGTACACATTTGTGGGTAGCGGGCATTGTATTAGCTTATGCTATGCATTGCTTTCTACCGGAGGTTTTCAAGATGGCTACGGTTGTTTTTCTGTGTGTAGGGATGAAGGGTGTTTTTCGGGAGGGGGTGTCGAATAAACCCCTCCTTTTCCCACTTGATTGGTTTAGGGGATTTTTGATCTCTTCTGCTGAGCCAGTCAGGGCCAAGCCGGTGGGACGTCTTGGCGCGGGGGGGGGGGGAGGGTTATTCTACCGACTCCTATTACATGACAGGAGCCGGCAGGTTTCCCCGCCCGTTGTAGCGGTGTTGCTATGGCGACGCCTTCCATGGGTTGAGGTGTCTTAAAGGTGTCGAGTTAGGGCGTAGGGCTCACAGTTCTGCTGCGCCCGATTTATGTGTAAACTTGAGTCGGTTGGTCACGTGACTCACAGTTGGCATATCTTTTTCATGACTATGAACTCATGTGGGAAGGTGTTTCTGGGAGGGTCTGGTCTTACACTCTGATTAAAAAGGGTGACTGGATTAAAATCATGTGAAAACAGGTTTTTTACTCCCAGCTGTGCAGTTGGGTCATACGGGTGATGCTTTTTCTTTATTATTATAAAGAGTTGGATGTGTCTATATGGATTGGAAATGAGGGTCCCTGATGGAAACAAGACTAACGTCTTTCTCAGGTCTGCCCCTCCTTAACCAATTGTGTGTATTGCCCCTGCACGTTCATGACGTCTGCCGATCGTATCAGCCTTCTCTGTGGAGGCTTGGTTATGCGACAACGCCAGCATACGCCCCTTCCGCCGGGGCGGCTGTGTTCAGCTGTCCTTTCTGGCGCCTGTCTCGTCCGCAGTCTCCAGGCTTGGGTTGACAGCCTGTTGCCTGGTCTTTTTTCCCGGTGCACTGCCTGCTTCCGTTGGTTAACTCTTGTGTGTTACGACCATGCTGTCTGCCTGTTGCAGGGCCAGTGTGCCAGGCGGTGTACTGTTGGGGAGGACAGGGCCCGCTCGGCTGAGGGGCCTTTGTCCGAATACGCTGGCGATGTGGGGGGCGGGGTCACTAGGTGCCCACCTGGTGGGGTCTTGATGCTGGCATCATGGACTTCTCCGGGCCCCCATTCCAGGGAGTCCAGTCCTTTTGGTGGGTCTGGGTCTTCCTTCGCGCTCCGCTGCTACGCTTGCCACGGGGTTGGGTTTGCCCTTGATCCCGTGATTCTGGGGGCAGTAACGAGGTTGTTCCCTACGTTCGTTCCCGGGTGGCATGCGGGTTGTGCGTGGGTGTAGTCGTGGGGTCAAGCCACGGTCTGCTCACCCTGTGCGTTGAGTTGCTTGAGTGCCTCTTCGCGCGGTCGGGTCCGTCGCCCTCTCGGTAAACCTCTAATAGGGAGGGTGCCCTCCATTAGGGGGGGTCGGGGGGGCTCGGCCCTCCCTGTTCTGTTGGTTGTGGGGGGCCTTCAGCGGGGTGTATTTGTCGGCCAGTGGCTCCGCTTGGCCTCCCTTTGTGCAGAGTGATGCCAAGCAGAGCCCCTAATGAGACAGAACGTTAGGTTATAACTATAACCAAGTTCTGTTAATTAGGGGTGACGCTTGGCATCCGACGGCCGCTGCAGCCCTTGACCTCACCTTGTGGTGAAAGCTTGGGAAGGAGGAGAGCAGGTGACCACACACCTGCTTATGAAGGTAAGCTGATGAGGGGTGTGGTCAGACTAATACTGGTATTAAAGGTACATTTGTGGAATTTATTCAGTGCGCGTGCACGTACGCGAGATAGTGCAGAGTGATGCCAAGCGTCACCCCTAATTAACAGAACTTGGTTATAGTTATAACCTAACGTTAATTTCAATAGTTTGGGATTTGATGATGAAACTATCCCCAACATTTTCTACCGGTGACCACTTGACTGTACGAACTTGTAACACAACGCTGAGGTTGTATGGGGCCAAACTCAGGGCTTTCCTCATGTGGCCCCAAGCCCCTGCATTCCTCCGGTTCTTGTTGCACTTTAGGCCCAGGTAGACACGTATGATGGCACTGTCCGGGTTGAGCTCCAGGGCCTTCTTCAGCTGCATCACAGCAGGAGAGTCCTCATACGAGAGCCTCTTGTCCTCCCTGGTCTCCAGGCCTTCCAATCGGAATAGAGCGAAGGCATAGCCAGCATTCCACTCTTTATCCCCCGGCTCCCTTTCAACAGCTTCATAGAAACACTCCTTCGCCCTTGAAAGACGGATATGGACAAGACAAGATCACTACGACACTATTTTGTCAATATTTTGATTCTGTCCCTGCAAGAAATGAGTAGGCCTACACCCTTACCTCACATAGTGCTTTTTGGAGAATTTGAGGAGAGACCAGGCTTTTTCACTGTGTATTTCTCTTGGCAGGACTGAGGATGAAGCTGGAGGACAAGTTTGCTGTTTTTTTTCTATTTTCTCCACATACATCATTGATCTCAGGTCATAAATCAAATCAAATCAAATTTTTTATAAGGCCCGACAACACACGTTAATGTCCCCATGGGCCGTACATGTCTTCTTTAAACAAGTCAAGAAGAAAACATAACAATAAGTCAAGAACAGAACAAGAACACCATAAGGTCCAACAAATTTAAAATAAATGCAAATAAATGAAAGAATGCAAGCACTCCCAGACATACCCCACGCGAAGGTAAGGAAAAACTCACTAAAACCTAACAATAGGGAAAAATGCTCCACAGGCAGTGTGGAGGAGAGAAACTTTAGAAGGGCCATTCAAGGGGGGATCTCCCTTCTTAGATGTCGGTGATAGTGTTGCAGACTAACAGTTGGTAAGCATGCACTCAAGTGTGTAGTGAAACACAGATGAGTGCATGCAATAGCAACTGAACATGTTGAAAGATTAAAGATAGAGCTGATAGCGATAGCAACTGAACATTTTGAAAGATTGAAGATAGAGCTGATAGCGAATCTATTTGAGGCACAGGGGCGGCGCAAAGAGGGTCGCGTACTCCCCGTCTTAATCACGGGACGTCCGACACTCCGGTCACCACTACGAGACCTCCGGAGACAGGAGGGCACGCAGAGAGGGTCGCATCCTCCCGGCCTTCATCACGGGACGTCCGACACTCCGGTCAGCACTCCAGGACAGCAACTCACATGGGGACAGGGAGACGGGACAGGCGTTAGACAGCTTGTGTGATTGTAGTGGGCGGACATAGCAATAGATACAAGTGGTAAGCATATATGTGAATAGAGTAGATATATGAAGTAAGCATATTATGTGAATAGAATAGAAGTACTTAACCCAGCAATGAAACCGCGTTGACACATCAGTTGACAGGACCACGGACAGACGACGGTAAGTAACTGATCCAAGGCCTCGGTGGTGCATGTAGAGCAGTCACTGCAATCTTGGCAAAGACCCCGAGGCATCCATCACCTTAGTCAGCGCTAGGAGACAGGCACTCAGAGAGATGGGGGAGGGAAGGGGGGGGGGGGGAGGGAGGGGCTGGAAGGAGTTAGAGAGTTCCCATGTTTGTGGTGCTGCAAAAAAGCAGACATGGGGGAAAATAAACTTCCTAACTAAACTAGACAGATTAATCTAAAGGTCAGTCCCCGACCAGGTGAGATCAGGGTAGGTTGAAGGAGAGAGAGAAAAGATGGGTCTTAAGCAGGGATTTAAAAGCTTCGACAGAGCAGGCGCCCCTGATGACGGCAGGTAATTTGTTCCACAGGTAGGGAGCACGGTAGACAAAGGCTCTGTGGCCGGCGGATTTTTGTAACCCTAGGAATCGATAGAAGCCCCGCATTTTGTGAGCGCAGAGCACTATCGGGCGAGTATTGGGAGATGAGATCGGATAGATAGAGCGGTGCAAGCCCATTTAAAATTTTGTAGGTGAGGGGTAGCACTTTAAAGTCAGATCGCGGAGCAGCCAGGCTAAATTCCCATATATGGTCAGGCAATGCTTTTCGTCACCTTCATTTTGCCTCTCTGCCTTGTCTAAGCACCTCAGGGCTCCATCGTTGTCACCTCTTAGGTGTTTGATGTAGGCCAGCAGGTTTAAACAGTGCCTTGCCTGATTCCCTTCAGGCCCAACTCGCTGGATTGCATCTAGTGTTTCACAGAGTTTGACATGCAGGAAGTTTAGGTCAGCGTCCTCTTTGTTTAGGCCCCATGTAAAATGACACTGTAAATCCTGCAGGTTGTTTTCCAGTGTCATCTTTACTTCTGTGTCACTGAAAAGATTTGAGTGACATTGTATTACATTATAAATAAAAATAAATAAATACATACAAAACTGTTCATATTTATATATATATATTTTTTAATCACATCAGTCTTTTTTTTTATTATTTATATATGGGGTTTTCAGGTTTACACAGTAATGGACTTAATGACATATCACGCCTACATTGTCAAAGTACAACCCAAACAGAATTTTTATTTTTATTTATTTAACCTTTATTTACCCAGGGTCGGTTCGCTGAGCACGGATGCTCTTTTTCAGCTACGCCCTGCTTCACATTCACACAGTTCCATTCACACCTGGGAGCTGCCCAGTACAACCACAGTCTGACACTGTTGGCCACTGAGCAACTCCACTGGAGCAGTTGGGGGTTTAGTGCCTTGCTCAGGGGCACTTCAGCGGTTGGTGTTAAGTAGGGGTGTAACGGTACACAAAAACCACGGTTCGGTACGTACCTCGGTTTTGAAGTCACGGTTCGGTACAGGTTTTCTGTACAGTGGGGGAAAGTTTGGCTTTCCATGTTCCACTCAGGGGTGATGTAGTGTGCAGTAACTAATTGTACTTGTAGAGCTGTCAACGAATATTCTATATTGAAATTAATAATCGACTTGTGAAAAAAACTTAAAATAATAATAATCATATTAGATTGTGAAAAAAACAGCCCCCGGTGGGCGGTTGTTAGTGGTTAACATACCATTGTATTCGTTCGGTACGGATACGTGTGCCTTTACACCCCTAGTGTTAAGGGTATGGGAGAGAGTTATTCATTCACTTCCCCAGCCCAGATCTTTCCTGCCGGCCCAGGGGATCGAACCGGCGACCATTTTCCGGTCACAAACCCACTTCTCTAACCTTTAGGCCACCGCTGCCCCCACACACACATAACACAATGTATAAACAGCAACACCGTCATCATACAATTAGACAGTCTAATTGTATGATAACAGTGTTGCTGTTTATACATTGTGTTGTGTGTGTGTGGGGGCAGCAACACCGCTATCATACAATTAGACTGTCTAATTGTATGATGACGGTGTTGCTGTTTATACATTGTGTTATGTGTGTGTGGGGGGCAGCGGTGGCCTAAAGGTTAGAGAAGCGGGTTTGTGACCGGAAGGTCGCCGGTTTGATCCCCTGGACCGGCTCTGCTCCTCCTGACCCCACTGAGACCTCTTGTATCTACCTGTCTGTCTCTTGACCCCACTGAGACCTCTTGTATCTACCTGTCTCTCTCTTGATCCCACCGAGACCACTTGTATCTACTTTGTATACCTTGGCCTCTATGTAACATAATTTACTCTCCTCCGTATTGTATTTTGACTTCATCTTATTTTTATATATATATATATATATATATAATCTTTTTCTTTCTTCTTTTAGACAATACAAGAAGAAAGAAAAAAATTATATATAAAAATAAGATGAAGTCAAAATATAATACGGAGGAGAGTAAATTATGTTACATAGAGGCCAAGGTATACAAAGAGATCAGGTAATGAGCAGAGACAGACAGGTAGATACCAGAGGTCCCAGTGGGGTCAAGAGACAGACAGGTAGATATCAGAGGTCTTAGTGGGATCTAGCCCCTTCTGTGACTGCGATGTGCAAGCCAGGGGCTTTTGAATACGCAGTCACTCGCAGCTCCATAGCAGCCAGGCTTGGGCGGTATGACGGTATTACGGTATACCAGGGTATTTAGAAATCCCGACGGTATTGAAAATCAATACCGTCAAAATCACAGATGCGCTTCAGTTTCTATTACAGTGAAACGGAGTTTTGAGTGTAGTGCACACACGCACCAGCAGAGGGCGAGACCAGTCCTCACTAGTGGAGCGAGTGGATCACAACGGTAACGTTTACGGTAATGTTGCGACAGTGCTGTGAAAATACCGTAAAGCGCTGTGGTAACGAGAGTTGGTGTGTGTTGTTGTTCATTAACATTTCTTTAATTATAATGTCTCAGACCACAGGAACAACATGCATGACATCTTAAATTATGCATATTCGCTTCCGTGAGTCTGCCTCAGGGCAGCTCTGGCTGCAATTGTAGCTTACCACCACCGGTATGACTGTGTATGAACGAATAATGGACTCTGTGAAGCGCTCTGGGTGCCATGAAGAGCGCTATATAAATCCAAGTCATTATTATTATTATTATTATTATATTTCCCTTTAAATAATTTTGTATTTTTATATTGTATTATGAATTTGATTAGGGTTTTTATTGTTGTTTTAATTGTCTGTATGACATGTAAATGTTGTGAGTGTATAAGGGTTTTTATTGTTGTTTTAATGGTCTGTATGTCATGTAAATGTTATGAGTGTATAAGGGTTTTTATTGTTGTTTTAATTGTCTGTATGACATGTAAATGTTGTGAGTGTATACGTCTGTAACTGTATTTTATGTGTTATGGACCCCAGGAAGAATAGCCCCAGCACTGCTGTGGCTAATGGGGATCCAAATAAACTTAAACTTAAACTTAAATACAGCTAAGTGAAATAATCAAAATGAAAAAAATATTAAGGCCTCTGAGCTGTATCTAATACTGGAAATGTGTGACACGGCATACACTTATTCCAAATCAATTAAAACAATTCTCAAACCAAATTAATTTGCACTATACAGTTTATATAGTGTGAGATTAGGGGCGTAATAAATCAGCAGTCTTGCAGTCTCACTGCAAAGTCTTATCAGCAGCTCTCTGGTTCGTCCTTGGTGAGTCGTCCGGAATTTGTTTTGACTGGCTGCCTGGCAACATTCCTTCCTTCGCTGATGAATCTAGCGCTTAAAAGCCAGAGTCAGTCCGTCGCCCACAGTGAGCATGCTCAGATCAATCCTCTGATCCGTGTGCAGTTTTTTATTGAGGGTATCCAGAGCCTTGGAGGTCAGATCGTCAGGAGCCGGATTCACCACCTTACCACTCCACAGCACCTGGTAATGGGGACAGTGACAAACTAATCATTTACTGTTTTCAACAAACAACCTAGCATACTGTACAGTATACCGTCATATGCCTCAGCATGCTATATCATTGTTAACAACAAAAATACTTGAGTATTTCATTGAGTCGTATGGGATATACTTACATTGTCAATAGCAATGATGCCCCCTGTTCTTATGAGCTGAAGAGACTTCTCATAGTATCTGTCATAGTTGCGTTTATCAGCATCGATGAACACAAAGTCATAAGTCCCAGCTTCCCCGGCTGCAATGAGCTCATCTAATGAAAAGGAAAACAAGAGTGAACATACCAAAAAGGGAATCATTGATTTTTTTTGATCAGAATTGAATAATGAGAACTGTGAAGGCACTAACTCAGTGTCTTCGTAGCTGTTTGAAGTCGGACATCGATCTTGTTCTCAACCCCTGCCTATACAAAAAGAAAAAAAAAGGAAATGGTATAAATTCAGAGTAAAACAGGAGCCAACATGGATTGTATCCAACCATTTTTTTTGGTAGATTTGTATTACCGGGCAGTCCGGTAGAGAGAGAGAGAGAGGAAGAATTGGAGATAGACGGGGGAAGACATTCGGCAAAGGTCGCCGGGTCCGGGAGTCGAACCCAGGACGGCCGTGTTGTGACGCAGCGCATTACGTTGTTCGCCACTTGGGCGCCTTCTTCTTCTATTGACAGTTACTGTAAACAGGGTGCAGGCACGTACACACATAGAGCCCAAGGGGTGCTTGAGCACCTGCCTTTTTGAGCCTCGTAAAAAAAGTGCCCTTAAAAAGATTAAAAAAATATATTAAATTTTTCTTCCGTTACGCATATAGACTGCCCTTCCAACTGAAAAATGTCAGGATCGAATCAAAATATTAGGTAAAGAGAGAGAGATGCCCCATATTCCATTGCAGTTTGCACGGCCTCCTCAGCGTGCCTCTCCACGGACCTATATATTTTATGCATATCGTGGGTGGTGATGATGATGATGATGATAGAAACCGCTGTGGCGCATACAGTTGAATGCTGGTATTACACTCATTGAGGGACACGAAGAAGTCAAGTCCGATGGGATTTGGGAATCTCAAATACAAATCGGGATTGGAATGAAAAAGGCATTTTTTAAACAATACAGAATATACAGCACTTCTTGGGGTCTGTAGGGTAAGCACTTATTCCCTCCCCCCTGAACATTTATGGAGATGTATGGGCCTTTTAAGTCAGTGATAAAAGTGTCTTTCAAGGATAAGTGAGCTCCTGCACTGATTATTATAGTTCAATATTCAATATTTGATCACCAAAACCCCCCAAAAAGCATAAAAAGGGGCCCCCCCACCCGAAAAGGGCCCTTACGCGCGCTCGGTTAAAAGACACACAGGTATAGTGCCCTTTTCAGCCTTTGAGCACCTGCCCCTCTAAAGTCCTGTGCACGTCCCTGGTGAGGGTGAAAGGATTGATTCAGCTGTTGATACTGTCTCCTGAGCAGACACCTCCTTTCCACCCTCAGCATTTAGCTGAGAAGCGACTGACAGATGGCAGACATATTCTGTTTACGGCATTGGTTTCATTCTGAAGGAAGCAGCAATCAACGTTTCTGAACCTACAAGGAGCAAAGACTTCAAATGTTGAGTCTCATCAGAAAACGCAAAATAAAGTACTAATTGACCACAGGGGAAAAAAGTACATAATGTACATTATGTTATAGCCATAAGTTATATATTTACATCTTGTTTCGCATCGGCAAAAGTCCAAAACAAATACTGTGACCGGGAGTTGAACCAACAATGACTGTGGTGGTGAGTGAGTGCTCTAACCACTAGACTAAATACCCCACCCACCCTGATACAAACACAGCAATACTATGGTGAGGATTTTTTTTAACGTTTAACAGTTATGAGTACAATATAAAGTTAAGATTATGGTTAGGGTTAGTGTTCAACAGTTATTGTTAGTTTAAGGTAACAGTGTGTCCCCAGCAGGGGAGCTCAAATGTTTTCTGAAAATGTTAAAAAAAAAAAAAAAAAAATTACTTATTTGTAATGTGTACATATTGTAATTTTTTTTTTTTATATGTCAATATATTACTTATCGCTATAATATAACGTACAATATGTACCTTTTTCCTGTGGTCGATTAGTACTTTATTTACATATTTTAAGCAAGAGTGTATATCAAGTGTATTTTCAGTGGAGCGTTGTTCATTAGATACAGTACGTGCAAACAGAAGAACATTTCATTAGGATTCTTCTGACACATTATTATCAGTTGCTCTTATCCGTGTAATGCTGTAATTAGTGTGAATCTGAGTCAGGTATAATGTTGTAATTACTGTGAATATTAATATTCACAAATGTGTGTCAGGTAAACCTTAACATGATACATAAACCTAACATAACACTTACGCAGCCTAATAAGGTCTTACCTCTTTAAAGTACGGCTTGGCAATGTCCACATAGGTGTCTTCTATTTCACAAGCTACCACGTGGCCATGCTCTGGCATGGCTAAAGCCATGCTCAGTGCATTGTACCCTGTGTACATCCCTGCAGAATACAAATACACAGTTAGTTAACCTAGAGACATTGACTTTCCCCTTCAGTAGTTTATGAGTTATCCATACTGTGTTCCATTGGAGTTATGGCATGACAATATTGAGATATGACATATTTTATTTATATTTATTTATCCTAAATTATGTTCGGTAGGTACAGTATGAACAAAGCCTCCATGCTAAATCCATGTATAGTAGTGCTCCCATATGGGATGGTATGGGGCAAGTCATAAGTCATGTATTTATTACAATTATTTCACAATATGTTAGTGTTTAGTAGATAGAGATAGATAGATAGATAGATAGATAGATAGATAGATAGATAGATAGATAGATAGATAGATAGATAGATAGATAGATAGATAGATAGATAGATAGATAGATAGATAGATAGATAGATAGATAGATAGATAGATAGATAGATAGATAGATAGATAGATAGATAGATAGATAGATAGATAGATAGATAGATAGATAGATAGATAGATAGATAGATAGATAGATAGATAGATAGATAGATAGATAGATAGATAGATAGATAGATACTTTATTCATCCCCTTGGGGAAATTCAGTATATAATTCAGTATCCGGTATACAGACAGAGAGGGAGAGGAAGGGGGGTCATATGGTGTTGAACAGTCTGATGGCTGTGCGGCTGTACCGCTCAGTCTGTGAGCGCAACAATATGAGCCATCCACTGCGACTGCTCCTCTGTCCTGCCAGGGTGTGGTGGAGAGGGTGGCTGTCATTGTTCATGATGGCCTGCAGCCTACTCCGTGTGCGCCTCTCCACCACAACCCACAGTGAGTCCACACACCTGCCAAGGACTGAACCAGCCTTTTTTGTCAGCTGCTTGGTTTTCTTGACTAATATGTTGCCTCCCCAGCAGACTGCAGCATAGAAAATAATGCTTTCCACCACTGACTGATAAAACATGTACAGCATGTCACTGCAAACATCGAAGGACCTGAGCCTCCTTAGGAAAAACAACTGGCTCTGTGCCTTCCTGTGTAGAGGACATCTGTGTTCAGGGACCAGTGCAGTTTGTTGTCCAGGTGCACGCCTAGGTATTTATAGGCCTCCACCATCCCCATGTCTTGTCCACGACAATCTCCTTGGTCTTGGAGGTGTTCAGTAGGAGGCTATTCTTCTCACTCCAGTCACCGAAGGCTCCCGCCAGGTCCCTGTACTCCTCTCCTGCCCACTCCTCACACATGCCACAAGAGCTGTGTCATCCGAGTACTTCTGGATGTGGCAGGACTCACTGTTGTGTACAGAGTGAACAGGAAGGGAGCCAAGACGGTCCCCTGCGGAGCCCCGGTGCTGCTCACCACTGTCCCAGAGACGCATTTCCCCAGACTGACGAACTGTGGCCGTCCTGTCAGGTAGTCTGTGATCCAGGAAGTGAAGGAGGGATCCACCCCCATCTTTCTGAGCTTTTCTTCCAATATGGGAGGTTGGATGGTGTCAAAAGCACTCGAAAAGTCAAAGAACATAATCTGCACATAACCCACCTGGCCCTTTTAAAAAGGGCCTCAAAACTTTTTTATTTAGTTTTAGCCCCACACATTTTTATGTTCCAGTTTTAACTATAGATGTCCGATATTATCGGCCTACCGATATTGGCATTAAAATGTAATATCGGAAATTATCGGTATCGTTTCTTTTGAATATATAAAGAATATTAAATACATTTTTATTATTTAACCTGTATTTACCCCCAGGCAAGCTAGTACGAACAAATTCTTATATACGAAAGCAGCCTGACAAAAAAGCTAAATCCTTTTGAGGGAAGGGAAGGGGTGGGAGGCTGCAACAAAAAAATAGATATGAAATTATTTCGTTTAGCATATATCGGTATTGGTTGATATCGGTATCGGAAATTAAGAGTTGGACAATATCGGTA
The DNA here is from genome assembly GCF_963971535.1 of Notolepis coatsorum. Taxonomy (NCBI): domain Eukaryota; kingdom Metazoa; phylum Chordata; class Actinopteri; order Aulopiformes; family Paralepididae; genus Notolepis; species Notolepis coatsorum. The sequence goes on along the minus strand of NC_140173.1, from coordinate 119,999,342 downwards.
TATCGGATATCGGTAAAAAAGCCAATATCGAACATCCCTAGTTTTAACCCTTCTTATTTTATGTTTTTTTTTACTCTTTTACTAGTTTTAGTGTTCTTTTGACTCCATTCTAGTTTTAGTCTTGCTTATTTTATATTCTTTTTTTTACTCTCTTGCTAGCTTTTATGTTCTTTTACACTGTAGCGCTTTGAGATTTGCTCCACAATTATAAAGTGCCCTACAAATCAAATATAATATTATTATTATTATTATTATTATTATTATTATTATTATTATAGACTAAGTGTGGTGGAGCATGTAGAGGATAGCGTCATCTGCATATTCCTGGTATACCCGAACTGTAGGGGGTCAAGTGCATGGACAGTCTGTGGTCTCAATAGGCTCTTCAGGGTCTTCATGATGTGTGATGTAAGGGCCACTGGTCTGTAGTCGTTTAGCTCGGCCGGGCGCCCAGCTTTGGGTACCAGCACAAGACAGGATGTTTTCCACAGAACCGGGACCCTCCCTGTCTGCAGGCTCAGATTGAAGATCATCTGGAGTGGCTCAGCCAGTTGGGCTGCACAGACAGGCCCGGACTGGCCATCGGGAGCACCGGGAATTTCCCGGTGGCCTGGCCTGCACAGATACAAAAAAAAAAATATTAAAAAAAATATATATATATATATATATTTTTTTTTATTATAATTTTTTTATTTATTTTTTTGCCAGGTCATTGTTTCTAGTTGTGGCGGCGGCGCGGCGCGATAGTTAGATAACCTAGGTGAGTGGGGAACAACCAGGATTTCACTGTCTGCGACAGAGTTGGAGAACTATCTCTCTCTCTCCCTCACACGGATCACACACAGAAATGGAGCCGTTTGTGATTGGTGGAGGCGGGACCAGGCGATACAACTGATTGACAGCGGAGGCGGCGAATGGAATGGCAGATAAAGAGAAAGTCAAAATAATTCAAAGATAATTCAAAGATTACACACCTTTGCCACATTGGCTACAAACATAATCACTGTAAAGTTATCAAAAAAATAAGAATCTGATCAGACACAAGGGTTAAGTTGTTGTTCCCTTTCTAATTTCCTCAAAAACATCTAGTCTAGTTAATGTGATCAATATTATTTGACAATTGATGCTTTTTGTTGGAAATTTCAGTCAGTGAACTCATACTTTGAGCTCATTTTATAGTTAAAATTATTGAGACAACGCAATCTTCTGTCTTCGTTGTGCATGCATGCGTGTGCTCACCACACGCGATACATGTGTCACTATTCTGGCAGTGGCTACTGTTATTATAGTATTGCAATGAAAGGTCTGTTATTTAATGTTTGTGTAAGGGCTATTTTAACTGTTGATGGGTAGTGCATCAGTAAAGTGAATATGGTATTGTGCTCTTGCTCTGTTTGAATAGGTGGAGAGAGTGGTTAACTGTATTATAATAGTAAATAGAAAAATATGTTGTGCGCTTGCTTTTTTCTTTTTGAAGGTGGAGAGAGTAGCATTGCTAGTGCCACAACAGTTTTATTTGAGGTTCATAAGAGTACATTGTACTAAGCAATTGTTGGCTCATTAGTTTGTGATTCACATGCACTAAAATTCACCAGAATGCTGTCTTTGTAACAAAATTTTTCCGGGTGGGGGACCCCCAGACCCCCCGCTTAAAAAGTGGCCTGATTGGGGCTATATTTCGCGCTATATCTCCCGGTATGAATTATTTCCCCAGTCCGGCCCTGTGCACAGACCTTAACTCATTGATAGCTATGGAGACAATAGTATGGCTCATTTGACAGACACTATTTATAGTCCAACATGTAAAAAAGAGTTTGTTTCTACATAACCTCGTTCGTTCACAATCCCAATCTAAACATTGCCCCGTTTCAAAAGAATCCAGGCTGGTTTTCTAGATTGTGAGATAAAGTGTGTTTTGTGCAGCGTATGCGCAAATCTCGCGGCTGCTCGCTTGAAACCTATATTATTGCCAGGTCAAAGGTAAATACATTACCTTGTTTCTTCACAAAGCTGAGGGGGGGGGGGGGTCGTTTATCCGACACTGCGATCATACAAACACATGGTTTATGATGGAGTTTCAGTAAAGTACAGAACAATGTTACCTTTGTTTTAGAGGTACTCCATTTCTCACTTCAAGTCCAAAAGTGTCTTGAATCAGAACAGGATCAATACATATAACGTTAGGTAGCCCTCATCCGTCTTCTTCATCTGCTTGGGCCAGACTATAGACGGAGCCGAATAGGTTTCCTCATCGGTCGGTTTGATTATAGTTTTTTTTTAACGTTTTATCATTAATGCTGAGTCCAACATAGTCCAACATAGTCTGGTGGAAACGCACCTTATCATCATCCCTATAATCCGTTTTGTTTTCTTCTTCATAATATCCAATAGTTCGCTTGCCATTGCATTGCAGGTTACTATTGTGTGCTCGGACCAGACTATACCACGGAGCCGAATAGGTTTCCTCATCGGTCGGTTTGATTATAGTTTTTTTTTTATGTTTTACCAGTAGTGATGAGTCCAACATAGTCTGGTGGAAACGCACCTTATTGTCCATAATCATCATCCATATAATCCATTTTGTCTTTTTCATAATATCCAATAGTTCGCTCTAGGCGATCGCGATTGTCCTGGTCACTGCTGCTCGCAACGAGTCCCTAGTTGTTTGGGGGCTGTGGGGCTGGCACTAAGCTGGCCGATGCAATGGGAAAGAATAAGGGGTAAGATGAAAAAGGCAGGAGAAAGAGCTTTTTCTTTAACAGGGAAGAGGGGCAACTAATGTAGCCCCACACCCGTCCTGCTCGACGCTGACGGGAGTGTTCGTTTTGCGCCACCTCCCCGTCACACGCCTAGTCAGAACTTTCACCAAATCGATATAACACATCCATAGAGCGGTTTATATCCCTCCACCCACCCAACCTCACATAAAGCGAAGAGACACACAAGGTGAAAAAAGGAGGGTGGCTTCCAGCCGTGTGTTGTTTTCCCCAAGCGAACCCACACACGAGCATATCACATATGCACGCGCCATCGCCTAGGAAAAACCACAGCATACTAGCCACAAGCCCTAGGTCCAAGTTTTACACACGAGCACTAGCGGCTCCTAGTCACAAGCAAAAATGTGCCCCGTAACACTCATACTCTACGTCGAGGTATACACAACACGTTCAGTGAAACGTTTACACGCTGCTTCAATAAAAACCTGCCCCTCCTAAGAGGGTATTTTTATCCAAGGAAACGTTGTTGTTGGTGTACAAGAGAGAGAAAACAGAGGGAGAGAGAGATGAAGGAAGAAGAGGGGGGGGGGGATACAGCCTGCCAGGCATAGCCCTGCTCGCTTACCTGCTGCCGGGCGTAGTGCCTTCCCCTCGAGGTGAGCTCCACTGCACTCCACTACAGCGTCTCTCTCCATGTTTACATCTCGCGCCACTCGCCATTTTGCGTCTGGGCTCTTTTTAATTGAGCACTGACCTCGCCAGCGAGGCACCGAAGATGAAACCCCGTCCACTCCGGCACCAGCATTTCCGCAGAGACCGGGGGACTTGAACCCCGCGGCCCACGCGTACTCTTCCTCCTACTACCGACCACCTGTCTTGCCTGCTTCACCACCGGGAGCAACGGCGGGAGCAAGCAGGTGGAGAGCTTGTGCCGTACTCGTCTGCCATCAGAGAGACCACGCCCGTTCTTATCGGGGGTCCGTTTGATGTCGACGCCGGAGCCACCTCTCTCACGAGGGAGGGGCGCTCGACGACTTCTGAGTGGCACCACACTCTGCGCCGTTTGCCATAGCGAACGGCGGAGATTGGGAGGAGGGAGTGCTGGTGGAACCACCCGACCACCAGCCACAGCCACTCACCGAATGACGGGAGCGAGCAGCGGCGAGGGGCTTGCGCCGTAAGTCATCCCCGGAGGGGACGCCGGAGGGCCTTCTTACTGAAGAGGGGCGCTCAATGGTCTCCGGACGGTGCGCACCCAGCCCTGCGCGCCGCCGAGGCTCGCCCTCTCGCCACGAACGTGGGACTAGGGAACCCCCGCGGCGCATAGAGGAGGTTGTGATGGAAATTGTTGGTGATGCCATCCTCAGGATCCGAAAAACAGCAACCACAGAGAATAACTAAGCTAAAAGCCACTTGCATGCCGTGTGCGTATAGCGAAACACTTCCTGAAGTGAAAGAATTGGGAAGGTGGAGTACGGTCACGCCCCTGCTTATATGCATATGGGGGGAAGGGGGCGTGGCCGGACAAGTAAAGGTGCAAGTAGCGGCATTCTTTCAAGGTCACGCTAGGTGACAGGGACATCCCATAGGGAGCAGAACGTGACCAAAAGACGAAATGTAACTCTCGGTACATAGAAAGGTCTGAGTCCGACTGCTAAGATAGTGCTAGTGTAGGCTATGACCTCTATTAGTAAAGTTTATATTTCAACATGATTGATAAACCCACATTGTCTCACCTATTTCAATGGCTTTACTGCCATTGATCAGTTTAATAAGATTTGCCATAAGTTGGGCTTGCTCACTGGCAACAAGCATAATACTCCATGGGTCTTCAAGGGTTTTCTAAAAAAAAAAAAAAAAACAGAGATGTCAAATAATAAAGCACCAACAAGCAATCATCTTAATTATATTGTGTTACTGCAAGGGTACACAACATTTATTTACTGCAGGGGTATGCAACATACTGATTCAACGTGCCTCATAGCGTTCGATTGCAGGCAATCTCTCTGGCCACACCTCTGGCTGTTACCATGAATTGAATTAATTGAAAATGTAAACAAGACAAACGTCTTTCTCTGGTCTGCATCCCCTTAACAATTGTGTGTATTTAGCCGTACTGTAATGTACCCATTATGCAATCTGTTAAATAAAGTTTTCATTCATTCACCAAGAGCCAGAAGCATGGGCAGCAAAACTAGTTGTGTACTGTGCTGCCCTCCAGTGGTCAAAATGTGTACTGCTGTCATACTCTAAAACCATGACTTTGTGTACTGTAACCATGTCTGTGGTATCGCTAAGCAGTTCGTCATTCCTATAATCGTAGCATCAAATAATCTTTAGTGACATTTTGTTATTTTCAGCGATTGATACAACTGCGTGATCGTGTGTGTCTAGCGTTGATGGTCGTTTCACAGTCTTACCAGTTTGAGTTTGGTGAGGACAGGATGCTCCCTCAGTGAATTGTTTACCACATACTGGAGCACAGGGTCATCTTTACCTGTGCTGTGGCTCTTCCCCATGAAGGCAGACCTTCCCACACCTGGCCCAGTGGAAGAACATAGGGGTGTTATTTTTCGCCGTCGACTAAAAACACACTTTTTCAATCAATATCTGAAAATATCTAATAAAAACAAACTGTCTTCTACTATCATGCACTTTTCCAAGTAAACTAAATACTCTTCCTTGCCTATATTACTACCTACTATAGGCCTACTAATAATGTCTCTACTACTATGCACTCAAGTTTCAACACTGTTTGATGAACATTGTTACTCAGCTGAAAGAGTTGGAGCCTTCCTGCTGACTTGTCGTACAGAACTTGTAAGTAGCTTTGGATAAAAGTGTCACTAATGACTAAATGTAAAAATGTAGGTGTAAATGTGTAGCACAATGAACACATTTTCGGATCTGATATTTCACTTGATTAATGATCGGAGCGGGGCTTGGATTTCAAATATCATTATTGCACGAGTAAAAAGCATATACCAAAGATTATAAATGTGGTATTTGTATCTTTTCCCACCCCCCCCCCCCAAATTATATTGCGACCCCTTGGGGGATCCAGACCCCCGGGTTGGGAAAATGCTGCTTAGACGACAGACAGAGGAACATTTTAAGACCTAGAGGAAGAGAACAAGACAAGGAGGATCGACGATACCGCTTAAAATGTCGATACACGGCACTGAACGCCAAGTTTTCACTATACTGTATTGAGGTGGTTTACCCCCTAACAGCTAACCATCTGTGTTACCAGCCTAACCACAGATCTCCTCCGGCCCACCTACCTGTTAGTACAAAGACAAGTCCAATGCAGAAATGTATTTTTATATCTACAGCCATCTTTCTTGAAGCAAATCACAAACTATAAGAATATGAGTGTGAATGCACGTGTGCCAGTCGTTTATATAGGGGGAATATCGGAAAGTCCAATGGTCTCATTCAGTGTTTGTTTAAGATAACCCTTAGGAGGTGGAACAACTTATTTGTTATTCAATGATAATAGAGATAGAATAACCCCTCTCTCTCTCTCTCTCTCTCTCTCTCTCTCTCTCTCTCTCTCTCTCTCTCTCTCTCTCTCTCTCTCTCTCTCTCTCTCTGTCTCTCTGTGCATGTGTGTCTAGTTTGTCCTTGATTTGTTGATCTGAACTTACTAGTCTGGTTTTCCCATATTTCTCAATACGTCTTGGCAATAACCAGGAAACATGTGCATGTTGTGAAACAAGCATCTTTCCCAGGGGCGGACCTAGCACATTTGGCGCCCTAGGCGAAAGAAACAAGCCTCCCTACCTGCTCAGATTGGTGATGAAGTGATTTGATTTTTTAATAAAACAGATGTTTTTTTTTTTATCCACTTTTTTCTCCCATTTTCTATATTTTCTCCCATCCCAATTTCGTATCATCCAATTCAACCCTCCCCTGTCACGGATGCTGTTTCTTGCCTCCCACAAGCCGGCTGCAATGTGGACTAAGTCATATATAGCACAAGTCCCCTCCGGTACTTGAGGTAACAGCAGTCGCATCTTTTCACCTGCGCAGCTCGATCTCTCAGTGGCAAGGAGTAACGCGTGGGAGGCTCACGCTGTCCCCGACACTTCCTGATTCTACTGCGCAGGCGCACCAACCGACCTGTAGGAGTAGCTGTCCACAACGCCCGATCCCCACCCATCAGTTTCCCACCCCCTAATACGGCCAATGTGTATTAGTACGGACGACCAGCTAAACTGAAAGCAAATGTGGAGCACTGGGCTCGAACTGACGAGCCCAGCGTTTCCAGCATTTCGTGGCGAGCGCCTTGCCCACTACGCCACGTAGCCACCCTTAATAAAACAGATGTTATGCAAAGCTTTTAACCATCACTTCATATCAACTGGCCATTTATTTGATAAGCTGCCTGCTGATATGCTTCCAGTAAACTATACTCCTAGTTCTGCAGTAGAGAACTCATCCAATTCTTACCACTCTAACAACATATTTCTATTTAGACCTGTAAGTAATAGTGACGTTTATAATGCACTTATTGTGAGGGCTGGTCCAGTACTGCGTGCTTCTCAGTGCCAATTACCATCACGCACCTGAGAGGAGTTTCCAATCAGCTTGGCGGGAGGCGGGAGCACTCTTATACTGGGTTTGCTGATCATTTCTGTGTCGGTCGTCTTGTCACCACGTACTCTACTGCTGTTCCCTCTCGTGTTCCTCCAGTGCGTCCTTGGAGGTTGTTGCTGTGTTCTCTCTCTGCCTCCGTGGACCCGTGCCTCGTTTTCCCACTTCGACCTTGCTTCTGGTGAGTCTTTTGGAAGACTATTTTTCTATGAATTGAGATCCTCGTTTTTGCCCTGGACTCACGGCCTTCGTCTGTTTTTGTGTGTTTCCTCAAACACTGAAGATTTGTTGATTGTGTTGTTACTGGACTCTGCCTGTGTGTTTCCTCAAACACTGAAGAATTGTTGATTGTGTTGTTACTGGACTCTGCCTGTGTGTTTCCTCAAACACTGAAGAATTGTTGATTGTTTTGTTACTGGACTCTGCCTGTTATTTTCTACGTTTTGGAACTAATGACATTCTCCGTTTCTATTTTCCCTGCGAGTGGGATAGCATGAAGCTGCAGGGCATTGCTGCAGAGCCGCAGAGTCAACTCTGCTTAGGGCAGTGCTGCAGAGCCGCAGAGCCCACTTGGCTAAAGGACATTCCCGTCAAGAGGATTAACATTGTGGTTGCACATTTCTGTTTTGTGAAAATAAATACGCCCTTCGGTTTTGGCTAACTCTGAACTACCTGTCTGTGTCGTGCTGTTGGGGTTGTTTACAAACCATAACACTTATAGGCTTAAACACGAAGAAGTCAGAGGGTGAGGATGATCTTGATCCTTGCCTCCTGCGTCTTCGTGCTCACTGCTTGCTCACATATTCAATCTAACATTCATCTCTGTTTAAATTGATTTTTTTTTAATTGATTGACTTTCTGTTTCTATATTGTTTTCTTTTTTGTATTTGTTATGTGTTGTATTTCTCGACGTCACTGTAAATGAGAGCTTGCTCTCAATGATCCTTCGAGATTAAATAAATATTGAATGAATGAAGAAGATTTTTTTTGCGGTTTTGCAATATGCTCAATGCATGTTTGTCAAAATACCATGGCTTGTGTAGCCTCAGCAGTCATTATGATCATTATCACCAGACAGGTATGACATTTACATTTAGGTATGACAATTAGAACAACTGTTCCCCTCAGTTATTAGGGTCCATTTGGCGCTCCCTGGTGGTGTTCATCTTTGTTCCTCATCTAGAGAGACACAGACACGAGCACAGTATTAGCGCCGACAGGTAGTTCTTGTGCAGATAGTTTGATTTGTCTAACCACTTTGATCAACGTAGCAAATATAAATGAGAGGTTCTTGAAAGCTGAAAGAAAGAACAGCCAAGGAGCTGCAGACCCTGTCAAAACATTGTGTGTATTTAATATTAGCTATCAGCAAATTAGCATTATATTTTGCTTGACTAACTTGCTAACTCGCATGACGTTATTATTTAATTAAATATTTTAAATGTCTATTTATTATTATAATTTTGTATTCACTTTTTCTCCTTATTTTTCTATTTTTCTCCCATCCCAATTTCGCCTTGCCAATTCTCCCTTTAATTCTCCCCTCCCCTGTCTCGAACGTTGCTAGACTATGCCTCCCACTGGTCGGCTGCAGTGAGGACCAAGCCTTGCATCACGTGTCCCCTCCGGTACACGAGGAGGCAGCTGTTGCATCTTTCCACCTGTACAGCGCAATCTCTCAGTGGCGAGGAGTAACGCGTGGGAGGCTCACGCTGCCCCTGTTACTTCCTGATTCTGCTGTACAGGCGCACCAACCGACCTGTAGGAGTCGCTGTCCACAACGTCCGAACCCCACCCACCAGCTTTCCCACCCCTAACACTGCCAATTGTGTTAGTATGAACGACCAGCCAAGCTGGTAGCAACGCCGAGAGCTGGGCTCGAACCCAACATCTCCTGCGTTAGTGGCGAGCGCCTTTCCCTGTCTATTTATTATTTAATATTTTAAAGGTCTGTCTCTGTAGGGATACTTTACATAATGTTGTCAGACACATAATGACAATATGAGTGGCAAAGAAAAAGCTATTTTAGTGGACATACTTTGACATGCACATTTGCCCATTGTAGCCTGTTTTGCAGCTGCCAGCTGAAGTGATCTCCCTCAATACTAGACTAATTACAAACATGTCCCTATTATTTATTTTTACCCCATATGACGGAAAAATAGGGTCCAGATCTTCAAATACAGAAATTCCCCTTTATAAGTACAACTTGTCAAGTCAAGTCAAGTCAAGTCAAGTCAAGTCAAGAGTTTTATTTGTCACGGCATACAAGTATACAATGAAATGCGGGGGGTCTTGCCCGCAACGATGTGCATAATACAATAGTAATATATAATAAGAATCCAATAGAACGACATTAAAACAAGTAAACAAAGTAGGGCATATCGGTATATGTACATGAGTTATTTACAGAGCATGGTAGGACATGCTAGGTCCTGTGGTAGTGCAATACACTGTTAGCTACGGATGAGGTACTGGGTCTTTATGTACACTGCTATACAATGCTATATTATACAATCTCAAGTTATACTATTCTTAAAGTGACCTTTCCTTTTGTAAAGTGACCATAAGTGTGAGCGTGTGCAGCATAAGTGTGTGTGTGCTCATGTTAAAGTGCGGCAGGAAGCCAAATAGCAAAACCGACGTGAGAGAGATTTGCATAAGTCATGTTTATCAAACAGGGCTCTACAGTGCGACTATTTCACTCTCATTTCCCCCTGAAAATAGATATGTGCGAACTGTAAAAATAATTTAGGAGCACACTGTGCGAGTAATAGCTTTGTGTAGTGGGCGTGTCAATGCGCAATTGTCAGAGCAGAGTGAACCTTCAATTCTAGCTCTTCAGCCCTGCGTTTTGACAGCTCTGTGACAACTTCTCTCGCGAGTCTGCGACGAATAATTGAGTCTGAATGATCTTTGATCAACTTGACTTGTGTATGACGTATGTACCAGGAATTTTCCAATTTCATTTGAGCACTATTAGACCAACAGCAGTCTAACTGCAGGGAAGCTTTTTTGCCTTTTCTTTGCTAACGGAGCCGGTGGTCGGGCCCTCCCTTTTGCTGTGCTTCATACCAGCAATGTCTTCCTCCAACGCCCTCATTGGTCTCCCATACTGTCAATGTGAGTGCTTGCATTCTATTATTTATTTGCATTTATTTTAAATTTGTTGGACCTTATGGTGTTCTTGACTTATTGTTATGTTTGTTCTTGACTTGTTTAAAGAAGACGTGTCCGGCCCATGGAGACATTAACGTGTGTTGTCGGGCCTTACAAATAGATTTGATTTGATTTAAGTGGCTGCTATAGTGTGTGAGCGTGTACAGTGTGTGTGTTGTGTGTGTGCTCATGTGTGCTTGTGTGTGGAGAGTTCAGTGTTCAAGGCTCTGATGGCCTGGGGGAAGAAGCTGAGCCGAAGTCTTTCTGTCTTAGTTGCTGGTGTTCGCAGGCGTTTGCCTGACCGCAGCAGCTTGAACAGGCTGTTGTTGGGGTAGTGAGGGTCTTTCATTATTCTGCAGGCTCTGGATTTGCACCTCTTGTTGTATAGGACCTGCAGGGGTGGTAGTGCAATACCCGTGGTACGCTCGGCTGAGCGCACCACTCTCTGTAGGGCCTTCTTGTCCTGTGCCGTGCTGTTTCCATACCAGGCAGTGATGTTTCCAGTCAAGATGCTCTCTACAGCTCCAGAGTAGAAGGACTGGAGTATCTTCCCAGATACTCTGAACTTAACTGTCTCAGGTGGTAGAGGCACTGCTTCGCCTTTTTTACGACTGAGTCTATGTGTGTTGTCCATGTCAGATCCTCTGAGATGTGGACCCCCAGGTACTTGAAGCTGCTCACCCTGTCCACGGTAGCCCCGTTTATCCTCAGTGGTGTGTGTGTCTCCTGCTGTCTCCTCCTAAAATCCACGATCACCTCCTTGGTTTTACCAATGTTCAGGAGCAGGCTGTTGTCCTGGCACCAGCGTTCCAGTATCTCAACCTCCTCCCGGTAGGCCTTCTCGTTGTTGTCAGAGATCAGCCCCACCACCACTGTGTCGTCCGCAAACTTCACTATGGAGTTGGAGCTGAACTTGGCCACACAGTCATGTGTGTATAGTGAGTACAGCAGGGGGCTCAGAACACAGCCCTGGGGGGACCCGATGCTCAGGGTGATGGTGTTGGAGGTCTGACCCCCCACCCTGACCGCCTGGGGCCTTTCACTCAGAAAGTCCAGTATCCAGGCGCTCAGAGCGGAGCTCAGACCTAGCTCGATCAGCTTGTCCACCAGTCTGGTGGGGACTATGGTGTTGAACGCTGAGCTGTAGTCAATGAACAACAGTCTCACATAGCCCCCCTTCTGGCGGTCACTTTACTTGAATATTTTCATTTAAGGCAACTTTGTATTTTTACTCCACTACATTCATCTGAACCCATCAGTTACTTTGAAGATGATGAAAATGATTTTGCATAGAAAACATGGCAAAGATGTACAAGGTTTATGTACTTTCAAATTTTAAATCTGCCAACTTCAAGAGTTGCCTCCGACAGTGACACATATGCACACCGCTGCCCAACAGCCCTGCCTCCTCTCACTCACAGTGCTGACTGCTAACTCAGCTCCCATCTCCTCTCTCGTCTTGAAAATAGTTTGCTGGTATTGTCACTGTACCATAACAAATTGATTGTACTGTGCAAACGTACTTAGTGATGAATCTGATTCTGTTAGCTTGTTTAATATGGCAAGAGCAGAACCTCTGAGACCGATTTTGATCAGACCTTGTACTTTATCCTGCTCCACACACGCAGAGCTGATAGCTTTCTCTAAAAACAGCGGTGCTTTGGTGCTGATTGATTGATTGAAAACTTTAATTAACAGATTGCAGAATGGGTACAATACAGTACAGCTCAATACACACAATTGTTAAGGGGAGGCAGACCAGAGAAAGACATTTGTCTTGTTTACATCAGGGTCCCCCATTTTCAATTCATAATGACATTTATGACATACACAACATACAGATATACAGATATAATCTAATCTGTAGATAAATGATATGAGAGATGCATGTTCTTGTAATTTATTCTTATTTGCAGATGATTCAGCTTTGCTCATCTCCCATACGGATCTGAGTACACTCCAAAGAATGCTAGGAGAGGAACTCTCTAAGGTTAGCAAATGGCTGTCTGAAAATAGGCTCTCACACTGTGGGTAGGGCGTTCCACATTGATGTGGCATAATTACGGAACATGTTTAGTCCCTTGTTTGAGCCGAATCTGGGTTGGACATGTTTTGTGGACCTCCCTCTGGTGTTGTGGTCGTGGTATTCACTGACCTTTGGGAAGTATTTTGACATGTACATGGGTACCTTAGTGGTGTAGTGTATCTTGTAGACCAGGCCCATTGCAAGTTGCTGTACTCTGTCGTCTACTCTAAGCCATCCTAGGTTGTCAAAATGGGCAGGGGTGAGGTGGGTTCTAGGAGTAAGGTCAAGCAGTAGTCTCACCAGTTTGTTTTGTGATGTTTGTAATCTTGTTTTTAGTGCCTTTGAGGTGCTTTGGTACCATGAGGTGCAAGCATAGTCGTAGTACCCTTGAATGAGTGCTCCTGTTAGAGTTTTCAGGGTATTTTTGTTTACCAGAGAGGAGATCCGGTACAAGGATCTTGTTCGTTGGTTGACTTTTTTGATTACATTGGATGCCATCTTGTCACAGGAAAGATTTTCCTCTAGAATGGAACCCAGGTATGTAATTTCATCTTTCTTTGTGACAATATTGTCACCCACTGTAACAGAGAAGCCGTTGGTCTTGCTGAGTTTGTTATTTGATCCGAAGAGAATGGACTCTGTTTTACCCAGGTAGGTGTAATGATAGTTTGTTATCAGCAAGCCAGGTGCAGATTCTGCCGAGTTGTGAGCTGAGGGCTTTTTCAACCTGTAACTTGTTCTTGTCAGAGACCAGCAGGGCTGAGTTGTCCGGGAACAGGAACAGTTCACTGGGGTAGGGTACCGTTTACCTCCACCATCTGTTCTCTCCCCTTCAGGTAGGATTGCATCCAGCTCACTGATAAACTATCAAAACCAATTGCTTTTAGCTTGTCAATCAGAATGGAGTGATTGACAGCGTTGAAAGCCTTTTGGAGGTCCAGCATGACCATGCCGCAGTATTTGCCCGTGTCCACCTCTTGTTTGATGTGGTCGTTCAAATAGAGAAGGCATGTGTCAGTGGAGTGGGATGTTCTGAAGCCAGATTGGAATTCATAGATTAGATTTTTTTCTGCAAGGTACTTTTCGACCTGTTCGTAGAAAAATGTTTCCATGACTTTCGAGATGGAGGTAAGAATAGAAACAGGGCGGTAGTTGCCTGGGTCTAATTTGCTGCCTTTTTTGTGCAGGGGGGTCACTCTCGCAATTTTGAAGTCTTTGGGGACGTGTCCCTGTTTTATGGATAGGTTTATTATGTGTGTGATGACTGGGGTAATGGCGGTTGCTGAGTCTCTGAGGAATTTGGAGGGGATATTGTCATGACCAATTCAAGTTTGAAGTCGTCTTTGCGGACCCCTAGGTTTTTGTAGTATGCTAGGATGTGTTCTACCCCAAAATGCCCTGAGTGGGAGGGTAGTTTATTTACCAGTGTTGTGGCCATATTAGTGAAGAAAATGTTTAAGTATTTGGCCACATCCAGCTTGTCTGTGATGAGAGTGTTTTCTGTCTTTATGTTTATGTTTGCAAACCTGGTTTTTAGTTTTTTGCTGCAGCCTAGTTGGTTGTTGAGTAATTTCCAAAGTTCACAGGGTTTGTTTTTGCTAGGTCAGATGCCTTGGGCAACACTAGATTCACATGACCTGTGACGTAGCCTGAAACTAAGAATGTTTCACCGCAGTTATAGGACTACGATGCTCCGATCTAGAGCACCAGGTTTGCATTTGCAAAACTCATCTGTAGAGTGCGTCTCTTGATGCAACTAAAAACTCCATTGAATACCAGGTCCCATATTGTGAAAAACTCACTTTTCAGTGCTTGTGCACATACATTTGGGTATCTGAAATAAGACTAGCCAGTCAGATTTTGTACCCAGTACCCAGAAACTGTTGCGTTAAATGAGTGTAGTGTATTTTTGATTGGTTATTAATGGTTATTAAACATTATTATAGCATATGTTCATTTCTATGAGTGAGAACAAACCGCCCAGGGGTCTCACCCAGAACAAACCACTGAACAGGCTAAACTGGTTTATATCCCCTTGTAAGAGTCAATGCAAATTAATTTGGCAGACACACACACACACACACACACACACACACACACGAAACTAAACTGATTTAATTAAGCCACACAACTACACACACACACACACACCGGTTGGACCAGATCACCCCCTACACCGAGCCAGACTGAGCTAATTACCATGTTAATGTCTGGGACGAAAGTAATTTCTTTGTTGTCAAAGAAATGTATTGTAATTATGCTATTTGGACCAGTCGATCCTGGATAGGGACGGGGGTCAAGATATTGTTTATATAGGACTGTATTTACGCTTGAGCGGACACACGTGACAGTAGACCAAGCTGTGTGTCACTGAGAGATTCTGATATCCTGTAAACCGATTCTACCGCGGCTGCTCTGCTGAAATAAACCAACGGGAGAAACCTGAAAACCATTGCATTTCAACCTGTATCCAGCGTCTACTTTCTTGCCGTGAATTGGTCATTTGCCTTCGTCGTTTACAAAGTCACAGACGATTTTTAACTTCACGAGTCATTTGGATTGACGTCTTTATGTGAATCTCATTGCAATGCGTGTCCTTGACTCATGTGTGCTTGTATAAAATGGCAACTTGCTCATAAACGTTCTCTTTTCTATCTAAAGTTGAACCTAAAATATGTTTCTAGTGGTAACATTTTAGTGGTAAGTTTGATATGATATTGCTGGATCTTGAGTCATATTTGATCTGTAACTAGTTTGACAGTTTGATCTGAATTCCGTTCTATGGTACAGGCTCATACAGCATTACTAGATGTACGATAATTATCGTATATACATCGTATAGTATATAATGTACATTGTATATGTACGATCAAGGCGGCTCGCTCGTTACAGATACAGAAACAACCTATTGGGAACAGGACTGAAACAGAGGGGTTTAGAGGCATGCTAGAATGCATAATCTGAATGTATTTTTTTCTTTCAGCAAAACATGTAAAATACATATTTAGGAGAGCTCAAAGACATATTTAACTTGTTGAAAAATACTTCAAAATATATTTGTTTAACCTCTTAACACATTCCCTGCCACGCAATTTGAGCATCTTATACCACTCTCTGCCAGCACTGTAAGCCTATGGAGATGTTCACCTTCTTTGCAGAGCTATAACTTTTTAAATTGTATTGCTAAATTGACATTACTGTGGCCCATTCAACATCGATTATCTATCGTTCAGGATGTAGGAACGTTTTACTTTTTCATTCATAGATTCATACGAAAATACGTCTAGAATATAAATATGTTTTTATCGTTTTCTGCAGTATTTCCTAGAACGTGAGATATAGGCATAAACGCATATATAGATGATCAAATGCCGTTTGTTGGCGATACACGCTATATTAAAAATGTCAACTGTACATGATCCTAAACGTTATGACTGATCATGCGCGGATGAACGGGGGGGGGGGGTCGTTTATAATTCCGTGATTGTCAGTAAATGCTTTATGTAGTGGGGAGCTCCAGTAGCTCACCATGTACCTCGACGCGAAAGCGTCGGGGAATACCGTGCTGCGTCACGGATCTGGTTGACTCCGAGTTCGATTCCCCGACCCGCCGTCATTTGCCGAATGTCTTCCCATGTTCTCCCTCCCGTTTCACCCTGCATCTGTTGGTCATGCTTGACCAGAAAAGCGATAAACGCTAAAAAATGAAGTTAAAAAAAAAAAAAAAAAAAAAAATGCTTTATGTAGTATGGGTGATATATTGATCAGAGCAGTTTGCATGGATAATAATAAACAAACGCGCTGAAAATTTCGTCAGCGTCCTCTTACCGTTCGACGATGAGACTGGAGGAAAAAGATCCCACTTATTTGACGGCGATCTCCTAAATCCATTTCCGGTTTGTATAATCATAATAAACGGCCAAATCGTATCGATTATTGCGTTATGGCAGCAATCGCTACACACAGACGTGTGTATACAGTCCTGCAACAATATGCGAGTGCCGGACGCATTTCCCAGACGCACCGAGATCGACTCGTCCATTTCCGGTTTGGCAACTCGCCGATCATCCACCAGGCGGCAGTATTGAAGCGTTGCAGAGTTGTGCATGCTCCCACTGCATCAGACCAGGCTCCGTGAGGGAATTATGAATAACATGGCGAAAAAATTTAATATGATCTCAATAACGTCGTACGCCGTGGATTGGCAGAATTCGCATGAACTTGAAACACGTCGTAAGCCGTTTCCGGCGTGGGATGTGTTAAGCCCTAGCCATATTTTCAGAAAATTCGCCTAAAAGTACATACCCAAGTAAATGGAAGACTGCTCCACTTCTCCATGTTCGACATCTATGGACCTCAGGGAATGTATTCCCAGTGTCAGAAATATTGTGTCTGTTACTATGCTTGAGTAAATTGTAAAGAACCAAAGTAGAATATAATTTTCTTTTTCATCTTTGACGGTGAATAACACCATGCTAACATTGACTAAACGTGAACATTTTTGCACATTCAGCACCTTCTTGAGATCAAGTGTACTAAAAATCTAAGAAAATTAATAAAGGGCAGATGATTTACAGACTGTTTTGTAGATACATTACTGAATTTTGCCATCCGGACACATGCAATTTGAAATATGAATATGAATATAGAATATCAGGCCTATAAATGACCTTATTATGACAGAGTCATAAATCTATGGATCGGGCCAAATCTCCTCTTTCCAATGGCAGAATCTGGATTTAGTACCACCAGGCGCCTGTTACAGGGCAACAGTTACTTTTGTATATTGTCCATAGCTCTGCCATTTTTCACCAGATTGTAACATGTTTTTTCTAGATGTTCACAGAAAGGTAAATAAACTATATGTTGTATTTTATGACAATAACGTTCAGGTTTGTTCGACCCATGAGATATAATCACGAAAATAAAAAAAATTGTCCACGTCAGCCAGCTGCAGCTTTGACAGTGGCTGGTGTGAGCTGGGTAGTGTAGTTTTATGAAATTTCAACGTCCATTGAAAGCCCTGGGTCTCCTGCGTTATTTTTTTCCGTAGCCGCATTTTGCGGAGACGCTCTCTGATTGGCCACTGACTGACGCTCTCTGATTGGCCACTGACATGTGCGCCCAATCGCATGACGAGCTGTGTCTTTGCCCATTTCCGCGTCGAACAGCAGCAAACTACCTAATGCCTAGTTTATCACTGGTTAAGCTTAGGCGACTCTTTCGAAGTTGGTTACGGTTAGAGTTTGGAATCAGGGCTGGTGTTCTATCGCCCTGCTCTAAGACAAACTCTAACCGTAACCAACTTCGAAAGAGTGCCTAAGCTTAACCGGTGTAGAAACAGGCGTCACACGATTGGGCGCACCAGAAACGTCAGTGGCCAATCAGAGAGCGTCTCCGCAAAATGCGGCTACGGAAAAAAAAATAACGCAGGTCTCCTCTTTCTTAGGACTACAACAAAATATACACTTTGACTACTGTTTTGACAGGGTTAGGGTCTTTACTCTTGGCTACATTTAAAAAAGAAACGCAACATTAATAAACTCATTGGACGCCAAAAACTAAATGAGTATACTTGTTTTTGGCGCCCATGCGTTGAACGCCAAAAACGAGTATATTCGTTTTTATGTTTTTTTATTATTATCATACTAAACAGTCCGCCCGACCTTGTTTACCATGTTAACCATAATTAGAATTGAAATGACGATCGAATCCCGATAGGTCTCGCCAGGGGTGCAGTCGTGCACACACGCGGTTACACGGCGTGTTATTAGTAGTCACTCAGGGCGCAATGATAAGTACCCGGCCGTTGTAGAAAGCTACCTGGCCGGCGGCCGGCACTTCTCACCTAGACTTTGCATAATAATAGGAACCTACGAGAAGGTGGGGGGCTGCTTGATCTCCATTGTTATGCATAATAATCATCTGTTCTGTGCGCAACTGAGGGAACATGTATGCGCGTGCGCGGGAGCGCGCGTGCACGTGGCGTGTAACCAGTTCCCATACCACTGGGTCTCGCCTACCTTTTGATCTGGGCTAGTTTCCTGTTGGGGGGGGGGGTTGCTTTGGGACATGGGCACTGGGCAGGCTCACTCAGGCTGTTTTAAGGAGATGAGAAGGAGCAATTGTTGAGTTGGAATCAGGAAAATACAAGAACTCTAGTCTGTAGCCTAATTATAATTTTGTAATTAACTAGCCTCTCTAAACTACAGTACATGAACCAAGTTAGCTAAATACCCTACTGAAAAAAAACTACTGATATTACAATGTACTGTAGTTAAACTGCCACCAAACTACTGCAATCGAAATCTTAAATTGCGAATGTCAAGCAAACAAAGTTCAATCAGCACTGGAGTAATAAGATAAGATAAGATATGCCTTTATTGATCCCCTTGGGGAAATTCAGGCATCATAGCAGCATGGGGGGGAGGGGGGGGGGGTACAGGTAGTAAAACAACACAGTATACAGGTAGTAAAAAACAACACAGGCAGTGTAAACAATTTGATCAATATGGTCAATATAATTTACTATCTGACTAGCTGAGGAATATTCACATTATTCACAGTGTCACATAAGGTGCAGTATGCATGAGGTAGTGTTATAATTTACTATCTACATTTACATTTACATTTAGTCATTTAGCTGACGCTTTTATCCAAAGCGACTTACAAGTTCTGTACGACAAGCCATCAGGAAGAGCACAACTCTATCAGCTGAGTAACAATGTTCATCAAAGTATACAATACAAAGTATACATTATTCACAGTATCACGGTATCCACTGAAGTATACATTATTCACAGTATCACAGTATCCACATAGGGTGCAGTAAGCCTAAGGTAGTGTAGGTTGTCCTCCTTGGGTTCCTATAAGTCCCAGGTCAATGTCTGGTAGCAGTCGCTGTCGCTGCCCCCTGTTGTGGAGCCTGGAGGCTGCTAGTCGCTGCCCACTGTTGTGGAGCCTGATGGCCGCTGGTATGAAGGACTGTCCGAGGCGGTTAGTTGAGTGTCGGGGGGGAATGAGTCTGTGGCTGAACAAGCTTCTCATCTTGACTAGCTCGTCGTAGAGGGGGTGGTAGGGGTTCTCCATGATGGCATCCAGCTTCCTTATCATCCCCCTCTCTACCATCACCTCAAGTCTAGGTAGCTCGACTCCCACCACGGAGCTAGCCTTCCTCACCAGCTTGTTGAGCTTGTTGGTGTCCCTTGAGTTGATGTAGCCTCCCCAGCATGCCACAGCATAGAAGAGTTAGCTAAAGTTAGTTAATGAGCTAGTGTTTCATTGTTCTGCATTTTGTCTTTAATCTATGAAGTTCTTTATGAGCCACACTTGTTTACATCATCTCATAGCTGCCTTCCCTAACCTCGTCACAGGGAGCCCGGCGCCAGGCATGTTCAAAAAGGAATTTAGGGGGAAGTGAGTGGGGTTGGAGGTCTCTCTAAGGACATCCAACTTCCTCTGTCAATTCCCTAATGAAGGATGCACGCGCGGATACAAACAGAAAAACCCACTGCCTACAAGAGTGCATCAATTAAATGAGCCGTGACACGAGCTGTCTGTGAAAAAGTGCTTGAGTTGTGACAAGGAAAGGAAGAGGGGTGCCTCAGAGTGTGCACACAGCTCGACTTAATTCCTCTCTGTGAAAATGAGAAGATGCCTTGTTTTTCCAACATCCTCTCTCCCTTCTTCCTCTTCTCATCCTCTCTCCCTCCCACCCGCTGCTTCAGGCCTCTGCTTACGTGACGCTAATTGTTTCTGCTACTTGTGCCAAGTACCTACTGTTTCCCAGCACATTCTACAGACAGGCCCTGGTCCCTCAGCTGTTTTTGTGTGTGTCTGTTTAAGGAATGAAAAAATGTGTGCTGCCATCTGCGGCGAGCGCAGCGCTCGTCCTCCTCCCGGTCGCGGCTGTCAGAGCGCCGCAGTGATACACATTCACCGAGTCTCGAGAGGTAAAGGCTACGCGGTGGAGAGAACAAGAAAAGACACACAACCGCTAATATGAAACAAAATAATTCAAGAGGTTCCTGTTTTGATGTGTTTAGTAGAGTGAGGAGGGAACACACATTCCGGCTGAAAGTAAGCCTCCCAGTTCTTAAAAAAAAAGCGTATTCAAACCTCTTTATTAGGCCTTTCTTTTATACACAATCATTAAATCCTGAATTAATCAGGTCAGTATATGAGACAGAGAAGTAAGGCTTTACCTTAATCATCAAATAAAAGAGTTTGTATGTGCATTATTCCCTGATTATTGTACCGATCTTTGACCAGCAAGTGGCAGTGTTGTCTAGCTAATCTCTAGTCCTTTCTAAGCTAGTTCTGCCTGATGGTAGCAAGAAAGCCAGGCCTTCACATCCTAGTCTGGGAGGCAATGTCATTATACCCTTGATGATTTGACCTGTGACATTATCACAAAGTATATGGGGGGCTCATATTGACACGCCTGTAATACCACATGGGTGTTGTATATCATCATCATCATCATCATCATCATCATCATCATCATCATCATCATCGTCGTCGTCGTCGTCATCATGTTTATTAGGAGCTGCCTGTGATGTCAGTTTAGGAGCATCTCAGCAGTCAGACAGTTCTGCATGAATGAATGCTAATATGCTAATCACACCGAAGACAGCGTCGTCAAGGCGATTGACGGACATCTCTTGGCATTCCATCCCCATATTTGTCCTCCATTTGACAGTTATGTCTCCCAACATGACAAGTCTGTCCATTGTGCACGTGCGCAGTCGTATACACACTAGGGGTGTAAAGGTACACGTATCCTTACCAAACCGTTTCAGTACTGGACCTAAGGTTCAGTACGGCTGTGTACCGAACGAACGCACGTGCAGAACTTTTCTTTGCGTGCAGAATTAAATTAAAAACTCCATTATTAATTTCAATATAGAATATTCGTTGACAGCCCTACAAGTACAATTAGTTACTGCACACTACATCACCCCTGAGTGGAACATGGAAAGCAAAACGTTCCCCCACTGTACCGAAAACCCGTACCGAACCGTGACTTCAAAACCGAGGTACGTACCGAACCGTGGTTTTTGTGTACCGTTACACGCCTAATACACACACACAATCACGTGGGAGATGAACTGACATTGATTTTCTCAAACAGGGCAACTGTACTGCTATTCAGGAGGACCCAACTTAGGCCTATGGTTGCTGAGTCCACATGCTACGAGAGCCGCCAGGGTTTCTTGAGAGACACACACACACACACACACACACACACACACACACACACACACACACACACACACACACACACACACACACACACACACACACACACACACACACACACACACACACACACACACACACACACACACACACACACACACACACACACACAGAAACTCAGTTTATATAGGCCACGGCAAGAGTTGCAAAGTGTAGACTGGGATGTATACACCAAAACACTTTTCCAATCATGGAAATCTGGATTTATAGCCAGCTGTATTAAAATTTAAAATACGTTATATTTTATGGGTTAAGCCAATATTATTCATTATCATCTTCTCTTTGTGTAATGTTACCCATTCCTCTCCATGACAACACAGGGAATCAGCCAAGGAAAAATTTAAAAATAAATCATCATCTTTGATTGGCAGGTACGGTTGTTTGACTTTCAAATCAGCTCAGCATCTATTCTATTAACCTAGCATGTAAATAAATACAGATTTCAATTTCCATGGAGTCACACAATGGGGTGACAGTCCTCAAAAAGATCAAACGAGGCGCTCCGGGGCACGTGAAAACCGAGAGGCGCTGACACCTTGAGCAAGGTGCGGAAAAAAAGAAAAAAAAAGAAGACAAAATGTCATATCCTCAGAAACAATTAGTGGGGGTGAGCCATTGTGGTTTTGAAGCCAGCGAGACTCTTCCGCCTGCCTTATCCTCTGACTGGCAGTACCATTGCTGGCGTGTGCACTCTAGAGTCTCTTCCCCCTGCCTTATCCTCTGACTGGCAGTACCGTTGCTGGCGTGTGCACTCTGGTGTCGCCTCACAGTGGATGTCAGTCATATCTCGTGTGTGTGTGTCTCCATGTGGAGGAGAGATGCTCTGTCTGGGGTAAGGCTCCACCGGATGTTAAATATCTTATCTTGTCTTCTGTACCGACAACACACTGTATCCTATACAGTAGGTACTTCTTAACGCTCATAGCACCCGACCTGATGAGTCTCACCCTGGGACCCAGTCATATATAATATACTGGTCCTCTTATCAAGTGTCCCACCAGAGACAGGCCCACGATGACCCATTTTGTGTGTCATAGATCCCAAAGAAACCCTGCTTGTGTGTGCAGTATATGTAAAAGAGGAACGCACTCCTGTGTGATCCTTATTTGCCCGCTTGCTCGTCTCCGCGCGGGCGAGTTCTGTCTTCACCTCTGTCTTCATCCAGAGTCACGCCGTCGCTCTCGCTCTAATCTGTCCCATCGTGGCCACACTCGAAGCGCTAACCGATAATGTTATAACCCAGATCAATTTGCCATGGCAATTGGACCCTCTTAATTGACTCAATTATATGCTCTCCGACTGAGATGACCCCTCTGGACTGACTGAAGGGGTGGTGGGATGGAGGGAACAGAGAGAGAGAGAGAGATGGAGTTTTCATCAGGCATCACTGAGGTACGACACACTGGATATGACTGTTAGGAGCCCTGAGCAGAGGAATGTGTGTGTGTGTCGGGAGAGGGGGGGTTATATGTGTGGGTCTATAGTCTGAATTTGTTTCCGCGTTGGTTCTTTAGCTATGGTGGTTGCAGCAGCCTCCATGCAACCGTTTTGCTAATCCCTCATCCACACGAGAGCAAGGTAAATGCAGACATGCGCTGTGATTGGTCCCCTGATGTGCAGTTACATTTTGGGAGAAGTGTACGTAGGCTCCGCCCAATAGGCTCTGCCAGGTATGCTCCTTGGCCTGCGGTACAGGCAACACCAATCGGCGAAGCATCTCCATCACTTTGACGTTTGAGTATAATATAAATTTGACCTATGTGTGCATGCACGAATGTGTGTCCACACCCATGTATCCATGAATGTGTGTGTGTGTGTGTGTGTGTGTGTGTGTGTGTGTGTGTGTGTGCATGTTTGCGTCTGTGACAATGGTGCATGTGTGTGTGTGTGGGGGGGGGGCAGTGGAACTGTGTGGGGTGTCCGGAGGGAGGGAGGGAGGGAGGGAGGGGGCCTGGGGTTAGATATCACAGTGCAGCCAGTGTAATAGACCCAGACACACACCACATCTGAAGTTAATCCAATCAGTGTGAGACGCCGCGCTCCCATCCGCTCAACACACACAAACATAAGGTCAAGAACAGCTTGTATTAGCGCGATGATGTCAGGGAGAAGTGGTGTAGATAATTGACTTTCAACGTGTTTTAAAGGCGGAGCTAGAGACAGAGGGAGGGAAGGCAGAGATCCAGCCAAGTACATGTAAAACAAAGGCATCGCCAGCCTGTCCCTCCCTCCGCCTGCTGGCTGAAGACCATTTTCACCGGAACAACAATGGCCGTGCTCCATTGTCTCGCCGTGGCCGGCTCTTTAGAGAATGATACATTCACAGAAAGAGACAGACAAGCCAGCATGTACAGTATCTTTTCCTATATGGTTTTGGAAGCTGACGTCAGGTTTCGCCGCCATGCCGCCGTACGTACAGAGTCATTCCCGCTGACTTGGCGTTGACAGGTGGGCTTTTGGGTTAAAAGACCCAAAAACGTTTGTGTGAAAAGCTGCCACAGAAAATGTCACAACCATCCTGGGAGAAACCTCAGCCTTTCTCTCCATCCCTTCCCACGTATGAGTACATTTAGCAGTTTTAACAATTTATCTTTGTTAAAATAAGTGTTAAATAGCTCTGCATTCCGACAGCCATCACTGATATAGAGTGTGTGGTCGGTAACATGGGTATCTCAGTCCCTCTGCTCTGCATTAAACAGAAAATAAATGTTCTGTTATCCCTTCCCACTTCATCCAACCAGGAGGGAGAACCCTAGGTATTTCTTACAGTATTTCATAAAGCCAAATTTGCTGGCAGATTATTTAACTTGTTTCAAGCACATATTTGTTTTTATTTCTTATCTTTGTCAGATATTTTTTGCAGTGTGCTGTTCTCTCTCCTGATTGGATAAAGTGGGTAGGGATACCAGAACATTTATTTTCTGTTTACTGCAGAGCGGAGGGACTGGGAGAGACCCATGTTACTGACCAAACACTCTATATCAATCAGTGATGGTTGTCGAAATGTAGAGTTATTATTTTAACATATTTTAACAAAGAATAGACCACTTACAGCACCAATATGTTCCTGTTCCAGTATGTATACGTTGCTTCAGGTTCAGGGCCGTGCAGAGACCTTTAGAGGGGCAGGTGCTCAAATTAAAGGGCACATGTATCAAAATGTTAGAACACCATCTACAGCGTAACGTAACCAGCCAAACTATAGCATTAGCAACCAATATTCAGAGAATTTAACACGGAATCTTACAACAAACTGCATCATACTATATGATTATGCCTTAACTCAATCAGCGTCAGATGACGCTGTGTACCGTGTGGTAAGAAGGCCACCGCTTTAAAGTATAGGGATACATGTTTCAAGTTTCTTTAATAGTTGTCATACAGAAGTACAGAATACTTTCATACAAAATGCTTCTTACTGTTACGCTCCAGAGACTGTGCTAGACAAGATAGTATCAAATAACATAGTATAGCATGTAATTTAGAAGAAGAAAATGAGGTCACAGTGTTCGGTATAGACATATGTACAATGTTCTGAGTTACCATATAATATACAATACTATGCAGTGTACTAATGTACAGTACTATATAGTGCAAAGCAGAAATGGGATGAGGTACAATTTAGGTACAATTTACAGTAAGGTGTACGAGTTGTAGTGCAATCCTTCATCAATAAATATAAAGTGTGGGGAGTGGGTGCTACAGTGTGTTTGTTTAAAGTGGGTGTGTGCTATAAAGTGTGTGGAGTGGGTGCTACAGTGTGTTTGTTTAAAGTGAGTGTGTGCGTGTGGATGTGTGTGCTATGTGCGTTTGGTGGTTGTTGTTGTGT
The DNA here is from genome assembly GCF_963971535.1 of Notolepis coatsorum. Lineage (NCBI taxonomy): Eukaryota > Metazoa > Chordata > Actinopteri > Aulopiformes > Paralepididae > Notolepis > Notolepis coatsorum. Next base: position 119,973,751 of record NC_140173.1, on the reverse strand, counting down.
AGTGTTCATTGTTCGTTTAGCAGCCTGATGGCCTGGGGATAGAAGCTTCTTCTGAGTCTTTCTGTGCTCGCCTTGAGACTCCGGTATCGCTTGCCTGACCGCAGCAGTTCAAAGAGGCAGTTGTTCGGGTGGCTGGAGTCCTTGATGATTCTCTTAGCCTTCCCCTTGCACCGCTTGTTGTAAATGTTCTGGAGGGTGGGGAGCCCCCCTCCAATTGTGCGTTCGGCTGAATGGCGGTGTTTGCAGGGCTCAAACTATATTATATATCATAGCTATGGATATAATACTATTACCCATTTGACATTGAGTATCTATCATTCAATTTGTTAAAAAAAAAGTGTTCATCCATACATTCCCGTTTTATACCGTGGTGAATATGAGTATAGTTTTAGAGTAATCCTGTCTAACCGCAGAAAAATACGCTATGCAGCGTTTAGTGAATTTCACAAAAAAACATGGTGTTTCTCGCCTGTATCAACAATCAATCTGAAATCAACGCTATATTATCGGTATTATGTTTCATCATGAATGCATGAAAGGGTGGGGGGGGGGGGGGTTGTTCTTTTATGCTTTGATCATCACCAACGGAATACGTTAGTGAGGAGGACCTTTAAGAAAGTGAATACCGAGGGCGGTTAGGTGGCCGAGCGGAGATTGCGTTCGTCACCAGCCCCGGAGCTGTGAGCTGGATTTGCCTGTTCGAATCCAGCTCACAGCTCCGGGGTTGTCACCAGCTTGGCTGGCCGTCTGCACTAATACAATTGGCTGTATTAGAGGGTGGGAGAAGCTGGCGGGGTGGGTCCGGGTCGTTGTAAACAGCGACTCCTACAGTTCGGTCGGGGCGCCTGCTAAGCGCGGATTGGACTTGAGGGGGATAGTGTGGTCCTCCCACACGCTACGCCCTCTCAATGAGAATCCGCGCTGCCGGGTGAAAAGAAGCGGTGATTGGCTGGACGTGTGTCGGAGGAAGCACGTGGTAGCCTCCACTCTCCCAGATGATCTGACTGTGGGGGGTAAGTGCGCAGCGACCAGGAAGGGACTGGGAATTGGCATACGACTAACATTGGGATGGGAGAAAACCGGAGGAAAATGGAGGGGGAAAAAGACCAAAAAAAAAAAAAAAAAAAAAAAATGAATACCAGGAAAACAGCAGGACCGGATGCCTGAATATTTTCCACAACAAAGTTAGTTTCCGCGTCTCTGATTGGCCAGGTCATGTGACATGTATGCCCAATCGTGGGACCGCAAGTTTTTGGATGGTTAAGCTTAGGCGCTCTTTCGAAGTTGGTTAAGGTTAGAGTTTGTCTTAGAGCATGGCGATAGAACGCCTGCCCTGATGCCAAACTCTAACCTTAACCAACTGCGAAAGAGTCGCCTAAGCTTAACCAGTGATAAAGTAGGCGTTAGGTAGTTTGCAGGCTGTTCGACCCGGAAATAGGCGCAGAACTTGCCGTCCCACGATTGGCGCACATGTCACATGACCTGGCCAATCAGAGCGCAAAACTCGAACGCGGAAACACAAGTTTGTTGTGGAAAGTATAGACACGGACCGGATGGTATCCCCGGCCACATCCTAAAAGTCTGTGCCGACCAATTGGCCCCGGTATTCACTGACATATTTAACCTGTCCTTAGAACAGGCTATCATCCCCCATTCCCGTTTGCACACGCACATACACACACGCACAGTAAGCCATCACTGGGAACGCTCAGAGGAAAGGGGGCTGAGAATATCTGTGTCTATCTGTGTGTGTGTCTCGCTCTCTCTCCCTCTCTACATCTCTCTCTCCTGAACCTATTTCATTCAAAAGGAAGACATTGATGGACAGTAGCTATAGTATAAATTATAGCTCGGTTGTAGCTGTAACAGAATAATTGTATTAACTATTAATTAACTATTATTCAATAGCGTTTCAATTATAATGAATTAAATAATTGTATAAAGAATTTTCCATGTTCTGTCATCTAATAATATATTCCATTGCCTTTCCTATCTGTATCAAAGTCAAAATGTTGATATCATGACAACACTACAACATACAAAAGCAGCTTGACAACCGATATCCTTTGCGTCTAGTAGGCATGGGCCAATTTGTGATTTTGGTGGTATGTGCTATTTGCACAGATGTTTATCCCTTAGTATGCACACACACAGTATAATATGCATGTAATAAATAGTTTGTTAATAAACTCTGTGTTACTTGAACAATTTTCACTGTGCTCCTAAATTTCTTTGTGTGCTCCTAAATGTCTATTTAGATTTTATTTAGGAGCACATGTGCTCCTTGGGAAAAAGGTTAGCGTACAGCCCTATATATGGAGACATTAACATTACGTTATCAAACATAGGGACGAAGACTGTAAAAAAAGTGTCGACAATGTTTTATAATCTTTGTTAATTTTCATCATAAAAATGCTGTGCCCCCGAAATACAAAAAAGCCCCCGAAAATCAATTAAGGGGGGCAAAAAAAGCACTGGATTTTATTTTTTTAATTTCTAACCCTGGGTTGATTTAACAACTGAGCTAACGTTGGATGGATATATCCTTGGGTAAAATAGTTCGGTTATTAACATTTATTCAACATAATAATAACAATACATTTCATTTGTAGTGCACTTTACATTTGGAACCAAATCTCAAAGTGCTAAGATTTGACACCAATACAATGTCAAAACTGTCTGCTTGCTAATGCTAGCTAACCGGAGCTGATTTGCAGACAGGAAAGCAACCAAAAATATTGTCCGGGCGGAACCCTTATCCCCAACACATAGTTCCGCCCCACCTAGAAAAAGTTTCACCAGCCTCCACTGCATAAATATTGTATTGTTTCATTTACAAAATGACACACTAATAGCGAGCATACAGCACAGTGCCATAATTGTTAGGGAACGTGTTGTTATAGGACCCAATCGCAGAACAGGACAAGGAGAGAGCAGGCAGGACACAGAGGGTGGAGGTAAAAAATATAGCTTTACTTAAAAGGGTGACAAACAAGGTATATTCAAAGGCACAGCAATGCTGGCAGAGAGCAAGTACAAAACACAAACAAAAACCTCAGCAGAGCTGGCAGGGAAAAAAGGTACAAAACTAACTACAAACAAAACACTAACAAATTAACTGTCAACATGAAAACAAAGATGGTAACAAACAAAACACTAAACACTAGAAAACACTTACTGACACGAGGCACAGGATCACGGGAGACAGAGTACTGACAGAGAAACCTGAGCATGAACGTGGAACATCAACATGGAACACTAAACAATGAACCGACATGGAGTACAGGAAGCACACAGCAGATATAGGCAGAACAATTAACACAAGGGACACAGGAGGGCACACATGGGGAGAGAACCAGGTTGACAGACTAAAGTGAATACTAACATGAGACAAGGCAATACACACAGGGGACAACAATAAGGCAGGAATAACACTTAGAACAAGCAAGGAAGCACAAAGGGTAACAGACACAGGGAGGGATAACAAGATGGGGAGAAAACAGAGAAACAAGGACATCTTAACAACACACAGATGACGGAGGAGTAGTGGCAGTACTTGTCCATTAAATGGGGGTACAGGACCACAGATGGAAGGAGACACAGGGGGAACTTGACCATGGGTGAAGGGGAAAGGTGGGTGCAGTCTCTGGATGGGGGGAGGAAGAACTGGTGGACCGTAACAATAATGATACTTGGGGATGAAAAAGAAAAGCGCTCCCGAGAGATGCAAACATATCAAAATGCTAAATGTTGTCCCATCCATGGACAACTTGGTTCCGGCCGTGATTGGATGTAACATTACAAAAAGGACTATCTTACCCTTCTTGCTTCCCCTGTGCACTGGGAGATGGAGGAGCGCGAGGCTCTCTGTATGAAAACAGGCCCTGACCTAATGTTGCATGAAGACCATGGTGAATTCATATTGATGGGAAGTCGTCCTCTGAAGCCCAACAGCCATGATTTTTTCATAAGCCGCCGGGAACAAGAAGTCACTCATCTGACAGGTGCTAACACCGCCAATTGTGCCACGGATAAGAGATGGGACACGGAGAAGAGAGGAGAGAGGAAAAAGAAGAGACGGTAACGGCTGGCTTCTCTTTTCTAAGTGATTCCAGTGTGTGTGTGTGTGTGTGTGTGTGTGTGTGTGTGTGTGTGTGTGTGTGTGTGTGTGTGCACCGTTTCCTTCTATAGCTGGAGAGGATTTTACGGCGGAGACTGTGTAAACACCAGAATGCATGTCAAATATGATGAGTCTTGATAGCTGTAAAACATACCCAAGGACTGCTCCTCACTTATTATCTGCAACCAGAGCCTTCGAGCTACGTCTGCATCCTCCCGCTTTGCCTCCGCGCACCACAAGTCCCTCTCTGGAAAGCATTGATTATTTTGGCATAAGCCGGGGAGAAGGGGAGGTGTGATTTCTTTTGTGTTTGGTTTCAGAAAGAAAAGAAAATAAGAACACATCAGCAAAAATAAATATTTTTGCGAGCGCCAATTCAGCCACAAGAAAAATATGAACATTGGAGGGAAATAAAGATGATGGATTTGCTTGCTTGGTCTGTTTGTGTGTACACTAGGTTATGTGTATGATTTTGTGCTCTGCAGAATTCTTGCATGCAGAGGCTGGTATAGTTGGGTCTGTTTATGTGCATGTAGTGAGTGAAATGAATATGAGAGCGTCTGTGACTATTTCTATATGTGTGTGTGTGTGTGTGTGTGTGCACATCTGTGTGTGTGTGCGCCCCTGTGTGTGTATATGCACGTGTCACGGCTGTGACATCCAGCTCGAGTTCTAACCCTGTCTCCCCCGCTCCCTAGTGTCTCCCACTCTCCTTGTGTTTTCCCATGTAGACCCAGCAGGTGTCCTCAGTGTGTGTCCCACATGCGTTCCTGTCTCCCTGTCCTTCACCAGCTGTTCGTCATCACCCCAAGCTGTTGTCTATTAGTCATTATTCCCCTGTGTACATGGTTTGTTTCCTAGTCGCTACTGGTTAGTAGTTCTGTTTGCCTTTTCCCCTGTCATCTGCCTCCTGTGTCTCGCCTGTCTGCAATTGGGTCCACATCGACACACCTGGTTGTTACAGTACGTGTGAACCATGATGGACCCAATGGACATGGCCCAGCAACTCCATGTTCCCCACCAACCGCTCCCGCATTGCCTACCTCATCACCCTGTTATCCTGTAAGGCCCGGGGCAGCGGCGGTGTGGGAGCAACAGGCTGCTGTCTGTTGCAGTTTCTGTCTGTTTGTTGAGGTTTTTTACCATGTCATCTCTGGAAGCGAGGTATGGAAGAGGCAGCACAGTGTGGCAAACTATTCCATCAAGTTCCATACCCTGGCAACCAAGAGTGGCTGGTATCAAGAGTCCCTGTTTGGTGTTTTCCAGCATGGTCTGTCAGAGGTAATTCAAGATGAACTGGTCTCCAGAGAATTGCCTGATGACCTGGATTCACTCAATGCTCTTGCCATTCGCATTGACAACCATCTCTGTGAGTGAGGGGAGAGGAGCTCTGTGTCCTGTGTCAACTCCACGGCATCTTCGTGGTTCTTGCTCGTCATGCCACGTTCAGCAGTCATTGCCGCAGTCGGCCAGGCCTACACACCTCCAAGGTGCCGAGAGTGCATGAGTTCTCACCGGTGGAGAGATGTAGTTGGGTGGCAGCGGAGGATTTCCCTGCCCTTGTTCCTACTTCCCTGCTACTCTCATCCCAGACACATCCTCTTCAGGCCTTTATGGACTCCAGTGATGATTCATTGATTTGGCCCTGGTGCATTGGCTAGGCGTTACCTTTGTGCCCATGGAGTTCCCACTTGAGGTCTATGCTTTGGATGGAAGAATCTTCTGTTCTGTCACTCACCTCACTGTTCCGTTAAACATCTGTGTCTCCGGTAATCATCATGAGAACATCCAGTTCTACCTGTTGGACTCCCCATTGACTGCTGTCATTCTGGGTCTGCCCAGGTTGGCGAAACACAAACCCACATATCACTGGACCACAAACACTGTTACAGGTCAGAGTTCATTCTACCATCTCAAGTCAGCGTCTGTCATGCAATCATCTGCCTTCTCTGTTCCTTCTTGTCCGGGTGAGTTCCCTGACCTGTCTGCAGTCCCCTCTGTTTATCTCAATGTCAAAGAGGTGTTCAGTAAGTGGCGCATCACATCACTGCCCCTTCACCGTGATTAGGACTCTGCTATTCTGCTAGTTGACCTTCTCCCTGTTACCATGCCTTCTCATCGTACACAGCAGGGGACACACATGCCACTGTGGATTAATGGGGCTATCGTGGACATGGTGAGCAGTTTTAAGTACCTGGGAGTCCACATCACAGAGGACCTGACATGGACAACACACATAGACATTGTGGTAAAAAAGGCAAAGCAGCGCCTCTATCACCTGAGACAATTAAGGAAGTACAGAGTATCGGGGAAGATACTCCACTCCTTCTATTCCGGGGCTGTAGAGAGCATCCTGACTGGGAACATCACTGGAAGACTCTACAGAGAGTGGTGCGCTCAGCAGAGCATACTACGGGTATTGCACTACCACCCCTGCAGGACTTATAGAATAGGAGGTGCAAATCTAGAGCCTGCAGAATAATGAAGGACCCTCACCACCCCAACAATAGCCTGTTCAAGCTGCTGTGGTCAGGCAAGCATCCGCAAGAACAGAGAGACTCAGGCTCAGCTTCTTCCCCCAGTCCATCAGAACATTGAACACTGATCTCTCCACAAACAAGCACACATGAACACACATACACATACACACACACCACACATTCTGCACTCTCTCACACACCACAGGTCACTTTAAACACATAAGAAAAGGTCACTTTAAAAACTGTATATTGTATAGTAGTGTACATAGGACTCATTACCTAAGCTTAGAATTGTATTGTATTTTATCTTAGTACGTTTATCATGTCTATTTTATTATCTATTCTATTTTATTCTATTATTATTTGTATTTTTTGCACAATCGAAGCGGGCATGGCCACCTTCATTTCACTATATGTCTTGTGTATGTATGTGATGAATAAACCTCTTGAATCTTGAATCATGGTCATTTGTACGCTCTCACTGCTCCTGAGAACATAGCTATTAAAGGAGCTCCCGTCTTCTACGGAGCTACTGAGCAATTTGATCCCGTAGATAGACTTGGCTGACGCACTGTTCTATTTTGTTTGGTCTGATACCACACCGTCCATGTCCCAATGATGCAATGCAGGCAGGTCTTCTTGGAAAATGATATTTATTTGCTTCACCGTGCAAACAGGATATATTGGCTTTTGTTCCTTAAACTGATTAAATAATAATGAATACAATAACTAATTACATACAAACATTTCGCCCTGCGGCGTGTTCAAAACAGCGACCTGTGACCTGCGTTAACCTGTGTGTTGCGTGGTGCGGTCAAAAACCATTGCCCTTTCCGGGTCAAACTCCTACTATACCTCTTACAATGTACCTGACGCTTATATAAACAGAAGCGCCACCCCATGGTCACATAAATCCATTACACCTAATTACATCAATTTTGGCCCTTACAATAGCCAATAGCCATGGAGAAGTACATCAACAGGTGTCTGGCAGCTGGTCTTTTTATCATGCACATCTTATGTCTTACCTGTTTTTTTTTTCTATGTCTATTTTATTATTGTATTTTTGCACAATCGATGCGGGCATGACCACCTGCATTTCACTGTATGCCCTGGTATGTATGTGACAAATAAACCTCTTGATTCTTGATTCTTATCCGTCCATCATCCTCTGCTGCTGGTGCTGTTTCTTTCTTCATGGATAAGACTCACTCAAACCCTGCACTGATTACCATGGTATCAGTGACATCACAGTCAAGTCAATCAGTACTTCCTCCCTCTCTTCTTCTCTACTTTTGAGCTTCTCCAGGGAGCCACCATCTTCACCAAGCTTGACCTTTGCAACATTTACCATCTAGTGCACATCAGAGGAGATGAGTGGAAAACAGCTTTCAACACCCCCAGTGGTCACGACGACTACCTGGTTATGCCGTTTGGATTCACCAATGCACCTACAGTGTTCCAGGCCCTCGACAATGGTGCACTCTATGACATGCTCAAACTAATTGTGTTTGTTTTTTGGATCTACTTTTTCTCCCCATTTTCTATTTTTCTCCCATCCCAATTTCGTATGATCCAATTCTACCCTCCCCTGTCTCGAACGTTGCTAGACCATGCCTCCCACTGGTCGGCTGCAATGTGGACGAAGCCTTGCATCACATGTCCCCTCCGGTACACCAGGAGGTAGCCGTCGCATTTTTTCACCTGTACAGCGCGATCTCTCAGCGGCGAGGAGTAACGCGTGGGAGGCTCACGCTGCCCCCGTTGCTTCCTGATTCTGCTGTACAGGCGCACCAACCGACCTGTAGGAGTCGCTGTCCACAACGTCCGATCCCCACCCACCGGCTTTCCCACCCCCTAATACTGCCAATTGTATTAGTATGAACGACCAGCCAAGCCGGAAGCAACGCAGAGAGCTGGGCTCGAACCCAGCATATCCTGTGCGCCTTGCCCACTGCGCCACTTAGCCACCCCTAATTGTGTTTGTTTACTTAGACATTCTGATATTTTCAAAGTCCCTGCAAGAGCATGTTCGGCACGTGAAACAAGTTCACCATCGGCTGCTTGTGAAAGCAGATAAATATGAGTTCCGTGTGTCCAGCACGTCATTCCTGGGATCTGTAGTTTCTCAAATTCCTGTGCGCATGAACCCAGCCAAGGTCAAATTGGTGGCCTGATGCACTCTCTCGCCAGTTTTGTGCAGCTAATTATAACCATGTTCCAGAAACCATCATGCTGGCCACCAGTGGTTGCTGCTGTGTCCTGGGCTGTGGAGAATGTGGTCAGGGAGGCCCAGCTCTCTCAACCTGACCCCAGTAATGGATTTTCTGGTCGCCTGTTTGTGCCAGATTCTGCCCGTTCCAAAGTCCTTCAGTCCCCCTAGTATCAGCCACTCTCTAACATTTCTGCACCAGCGGCACTGCCCCCTCTGGTCTCCCCATATCTCCCTAGACTTTGTCACTGGCCTGCCTCCCTCTTGATGGCAACACCCTCTGCTGATCTAATAGACTGCTGGTTTTGAGTTGTGTGTAACAACGTGAGTGAGGTCAACCTCTCGAGACCTTTGCATGTTTTTCAAGTCATGCATCACTTCAGCCAGCAACTGGCTAGCTTGGTGTAGGTATTAGCAATCATATATCTCTGCGGAAATGGATATAAGAAAGTGGTTTACCAAGAGGAAAAGCTCACCTAATGAGAATGGTCACTCAGCAGGTGCAGCCACACTACACGAATCAGTTACCCACTAGGAGTTTTGCATATTGCAATACTGAAGTTGCCTGCAATAATTAAATTAACTACCATTGATGTTACCACCAAGCTAGCAACTGCAGCAGGGACAAGTGCAACCACCACGGTACCATCTCTCCCACCATATCCTCTTCCCTCTCCTCCACCACCACCACCACCATTACCAGGGCCTGGGTTGCCGTTTTTGCCACCAGCAGCTCCCTCAGAACCGGATGGCAGTTGTGTATCTGTTAGCAGCCCTTCTCCCAGCCCTCATCATGGACAATTAAGCAGTGTGTGATGGGAATTATTGAGAGGCAGAGGCAAAGGTTTAAATGGCCCAACTTGGTCTTATTAACAGAAATGGAAAGTACTTACCCTGTTAACCTGCAATGAGTCTCCTGGCCATTTTCGTTTTTGTTTTTGAGGACTGCATACTTTTTTTGCAAACCAAAACAACATACTTTATACTGATAGCACATGCATGAGCCTGGTCGCTTTTGAAAGATGACATTCTGAAGTTTCGGATTCCAGATAAAAATTCACTTTTAGTGCTAACGTAATAGAGTTACATAGGTCTGAACATGAGTTGTAAAAAAAACGTTAGGTTATGGCTATAACCAAGTTCTGTGAGTATTGGTGACGCTCGGCGTCACTACTGCACTGTACCTCGCTCGTGCACGCGCACTGAATAAAAAATTCCACAATGTACCTTTACATCCCAACATCCGTCTGGCCACACCCCTATCAGCTTACCTACATAAGCAGGGGTGGGGCCACATACTCGCCTCCTTCCCAAGCTTTCACCACAAGGTGAGATCAAGGGCAGCAGCGGCGTCTGACGCCGAGCGTCATCAATACTCACAGAACTTGGTTATAGCCATAACCTAACGTTCTGTATCGTATGGCTCCGCTCGGCGTCACTACAGCACAATGGAGGCCAAGCGAAAGCCATCGGCCGACAAATGTACCCCGCTGAGGCCCCCCACAACCATCAGATCAGGGAGGACCGAGCCCCCCCGACCCCCCCTAATGGAGGGCACCCCCCCTATTGGAGGATCACGGGAGGGCGACGGATCCGACCGTGCGAAGAGGCACTCAAGCAACTCAACGCACAGGGTGAGCAGACCGTGGCCTGACCCCACGACTACACACACGCACAACCCGCATGCCACCCGGGAACGAACAGAAGGAACAACCTCGTTACTGCCCCCAGAATCACGGGGTCAAGAGCAAACCCAACCCCGTGGCAAGGCCGTAGCAGCGGAGCGCGAAGGAAGACCCAGACCCACTGAAGGGACTGGATCCCCTGGAAAACGGGGGCCCGGAGAGGTCAATGACGCCAGGCATCAAGACCCCACCAGGCGGTCACTTAGTGACACCGCCCCCCACATCGCCAGCGTATTCGGATAAGGCCCCTCCAAGAGCGGGCCCTTTCCCCCCAATAGCACACCGCCTGGCACACTGACCCTGCAGAACAGGCAGTCAGCATGGCCGTAAGCACACAAAAAAGGTTAACCAACGGAAGCAGGCAGCGCACCGGGGAAACCAGGCAACAGGCTGTAACCTGAGCCTGGAGCACTGACGAGACAGGCGCCAAAGGAGTTAGCTGAGAACAGCCCCCCCGGCGGAAGGGGCGTATGCTGGCGTTGTTGCATGACCAAGCCTCCATTAAAAAAAACCCACCCAGAGGGGTTGAGGCAGAGAAGGCTAACATGATTGGCAGACGTCATGAACGTGCAGGGGCACACTCAACCGGGTAACCCGGGAGTTGACACTGCTCCAACACACCAGGGAATCAACCACCTTGTCGTTACCCTATGCGGTGGTTGTTCCTATAACCCCTCAAGAAAAAACTCCAAAACACACCTGCGGGCATAACTGGCTATACCGCAGTACAAGTGTTTCAGTTTTCAAAAAAGGGTTATTCCAGGCCTACGGGTCGACGAAACATTACTTCAGACCGGGCCCGGCGGCACGGGAAGCACAGGGTTCCAGAGGAGGTCCAAGACCACCCCAACAGCCCCCTCTTCGCCACGCGTGAGAGAGGAGGGAAAAGAATGGAGAACCAGCCCCAAGCACACCGCACTTGGTATTCCCAGGCGGTCTCCAAACCAAGTACTAACCAGGACCAAACCTGCGTAGCGGCCGAGATCGGACGAGATCGGGCGTGTACAGGTTGGCATGGCCGTAAGCCATTACGACAGTGCAGAGTACAATATGTACCCAACAAGGGTCTCCATAGCGCCCAACCCTGTGACACCCGGACCGACCTGGCATTTTTCCCCCTGAAAAAAGCACAAGTCCCTCAGGGTATCAGAACAGCAGATCTGCATCCCCGGCGGACAACGGGTTAACTGACCTGGACCAGCGTGACCAGACCAGTCCCGTGTCCTAACCACGCCGACATGCCCACTCCAGGAGAGGGGGTAGGTATGCGTGTCGATCTAAAACATGAAAAGAGGGCGCCACCCAGACGGTCCTCATTTAGACCGTGCTCAGTGGCCCACCCCAAGGGCGTGAGACCCCTCTACCTATGTTCAGATCTATTCCGTTAACATCCCCCAGATATGAACGAGAATTCATCGAGACAACCTAGTAAACTGGCGCTCGGAAGAGTCAAAACCCCATCCCAGTTGCCCTATAAAAACGCTGTTTTAACAAGCAACCAAGGCGCACTTAGCCCCTGTGTGATCCTGTACCAGAAACACACCGAGCCAGCACTATGTATGCGTTGAGACCCAAACACATCAATGGATAGTCTAGCAAGACACCAAACATTGTTCCTCCAAGTCGCCTGGGAGAACAACACGGAGCCGTCGTGCTTCATGTACCTTCCTCTTTTTATCCAAAAAAGAAAGAACACAGACTGACATGAATCCCTCGTGACGCAGGCTGAGGGTACAAATTGTTTACATTTTTACATCCCACCACCCTCCCATAGGGAGGAGGCGGAAATCCCCAGAGAGACTTCCCACGCGAGCTGTATAGATTGAAAAGAATATATTGCAACATTGAGCCATGTAAAATTTTGGTTTAGGGCTCTCCGAGGAGGAGACACTGAACCCATACACACTCAATAATCGAATTGAATCGAATACACACACAATAGAGCAGGACTCCTTTTTTGGAGTTCTACTCACCTTGACAATCTGAGGAGGAGGCTCTGGACTCTGAGGAGGCTCCCTCACATGGAAGGAGAGTCCTAACTCACAGAAGGCCCGAGTAGGAGCTTCGTGAGGAGGAGCCCTGACCCCTTCCTGAAACAGATCCATCATATGGACCTGAACAGCTCACGGAAGTCTTACCAACAGAGACGCGCACAGTGACGTACTCTGTGGCGGGGGAATTTCTGCGGTGCACACGCCCAATATTCCGTGGGACCAGGAACCCCCCCCCCCCTCTTACCCTGTAACGTGCCGAACAGCAACGTGACAGGAACCTTGAAGGACAGGAGGTCTTAACCCCTGCCCATCAAAGAAGGGGAGGAAAGGATTACCAGTTCACCCCTTTACGACCCCACACCCATGATACGATGTAACGACAAAAAAGAGTATGACACAGTCATAGTCAGCTACATGAAGCGTCTAACAGCTTCACACAGCTCATGTGCTAACCTGCTATCTGATTTTTACTAAGGAAAAAACACAGAATAGAGAGGGCCCCCTTAAGAGCCCCGGTACCAGACTTACACATGTGCTTCTGTGGCCAACCCAACCCAGTTGTAGATCACAAGATACACACAACCCTTTACCACCACAAAAAATGGCAATACACTCTACAGAGGAACGCCGTTTTTCATAATGAGAGAATACACTTAGTATCGGCCACAGGCCTTGCTAAGCACACACGAAAAGTGACCAAACAATCTTTTCTTTTAGGAAAATACAGTTCCTCAAGCAGTTTTAGCACAACCCCAGCAATCAAACTAAGGGTTACACCGTATCCCACCACACAGTGACACAATATATTGTAAACAACATGTCTGAGAGGAGGGTGAGGAAGTCCCCAGGGAACCGGGGGGAACACCCCTCCTACCTTACCCTTAATACGGCCAGTTGAACAGGTAAACCTGTTAATATGTGAACACACTGTTCATTGTCATTACAGGCTGAGAAAAGAATTCATTCTTCACTCATATGTCACTAAGCATAAGATAAGATAAGATAAGATATTCCTTTATTGATCCCCTTGGGGAAATTCAGGCATCATAGCAGCATGGGGGGGAGGGGGGGAGGGGTACAGGTAGTAAAACAACACAGTATACAGGTAGTAAAAGACAACACAGGCAGTGTAAACAATTTGATCAATATGGTCAATATAATTTACTATCTGACTAGCTGAGGAATATTCACATTATTCACAGTGTCACATGAGGTGCAGTATGCAAGAGGTAGTGTTATAATAATTTACTATCTACTGAGTATACATTAATCAAAGTACCAGGGTAGTCTACTTTGTCCCCCTTGGGTTCCTATAAGTCCCAGGTCAATGTCTGGTAGCAGTCGCTGTCGCTGCCCCCTGTTGTGGGGCCTGGAGGCTGCTAGTCGCTGCCCACTGTTGTGGAGCCTGATGGCCGCTGGTATGAAGGACTGTCCGAGGCGGTTAGTTGAGTGTCGGGGGGGGATGAGTCTGTGGCTGAACGAGCTTCTCATCTTGACTAGCTCGTCGTATAAAGCATAGCTTTATAGGTTAGTTTAACCCCCTTAGTTGTGAGTACACAGTACATGAACACACATGATGTTTCTCAACACAACAACCAGATAATTTTTACATCTGTAACAAACAACCCGATTTGCATGGAGAAGCTAATACCAGTGACAAGACAATTCACACACAACTCGTGTCGTATCCTAAATGTAGTGCAGCAACACTCGTTTTGGAAAACATCGTTATTTACAAAACATTTAGAAGGGAAAGAAAGAAGAAGTGTTCAAGGTCCGGTTGGGACCTTTCCTACCGTGAGCGCAGACCAAGCGAACTGCAGTCTCTAACAGGGCACCGATAGTAACACAGCATCTGTGTTGACGACACGGGCAGCGTCGCTGCTCCATCCCGCCGCTACGGTTCTCCTTGTTGACGCAGTCCTCGCCGGCCGGGCTCCGGGTAGGTTCGACTAACATCCTCTGTCAAAGATGACGTCGTAGTCAGAGTGTTTAAAGCATGTTATAGTCACAGAACGTTCAACAGTGTAGCATTAAGCTAACAGCCGAACGGCTGATAGCCACAAGCTAACGTATACCAGCCTGGTAAACACAGCGAGCCAACGCCGCAGCTAACAGCGAGCCAACGCCGCAGCTAACAGCTGCGCGGCTAACAGGTAGGCCACAACTAGCACGCAAGCTAAGCAGCTACACCTGAACCCGTACACAAACGATATAACAAGCCACACTTCCGACAGGTCGCCGTCTGAAACCCTCCTCCCCTTTAAGAGAGAAGAGAAAAAGAGATGTCAACACAGTTTACAACGGTGATTTTACCAGACATCCGGCGGAGCCAGCACAAGTCCCATCTGCTGTAGCCGACTTGAACATGGATCTTCCGATAACGAACATCCATGCCCACATTTCCTCGTTAGGGTATACTCTCATTTGTATATGAAAGATGGGGCCTACACGGTGACAGAGAAGCATCCACTCGTCCAGATAATCCTGGGATCACCAGTTACTGGTCGTGGCCCACTAGTTGACTATAATGGGCTTCAAACCAAGATCCTCCGCCGTCGCCTAAAAGGCTGAACAGAAGGACCCTAATCTGGGGCCGGTTTTCGTAAACATTGTCAGCTAGCCCCCATAGCACTAACAGACAAGTGGTGCTCGCAAGCAAACATTACTCACCAAACCTGGAACCCACCGCTTCTCACAACAGTCGGTGCGTCCTACAGTCCAGCTGTGTTGCTGGAGGCTCTTACCCCATCCAGCCGCAGCAAGGAGGATTGTAGTTGGGAGGCATGTCAGCGGCGTGAACTCCTAATACGAAAAAAACGGTGGAGGTGTAGAATGATCATCATCTTCCAGACACTCCAGTAACGAAGACAATATCGCCGTATTTTCTCGAAAATAGTGAGAGAGAAAATAAAGATATGATGTCAACGTATCTCTTGTTTTCCAACTTTCTTCTACTAACAACCTCGTCAAGTGGGGATCTACCGAAGGCACTTCCTTGTGGTGAAAGCGAAGAAGGAGGCGAGTATGTGGCCCCACCCCTGCTTATGTAGGTAAGCTGATAGGGGTGTGGCCAGACGGATGTTGGGATGTAAAGGTACATTGTGGAATTTTTTATTCAGTGCGCGTGCACGAGCGAGGTACAGTGCAGTAGTGACGCCGAGCGGAGCCATACGATACAGAACTTGTTACTCAAGTTTTTCTGTAGTAGTTAGTAGTCCAGAGGTAGTATTTCCCCAGAAGTTGGTATGGCTTACAATTAATTCGGCTGTTTTGCTCTTCCTGTTTTCGTGTTTTTTTAAAGTTGTTTTTTAGATCCCCATGTGGGGTATCATTGGAAAGCCACACTCATTGGCTACAACGATCCACAATAATTTTCGAGACCGGATCTAGATTGACGGAACTACTGCAGCCTGAGTCGGGAGTGGTATTTTGCGCACACTGTAAAACCCAATAAGTTTCCAGAACTTAAAAAAATTGACGTAACCCCCTGCCTCAAATTTTTTAAGTTGATCAACTCAAATGTTTTCAGTTGGCTAAGACTTCTCAGTTAAGGCAACTCAAATATGTTCAGTTACTGTGACTTAAGGTTCTCAAGTGGAGTCAACTCAAATATATTCAGTTACTGTGACTTACAGTTCTCAGTTAAGGCAATTCAAATATGTTCAGTTACTGTGACATAAAGTTCTCTAGTGGAGGCAACTCAAATATATTCAGTTACAGTTACTTAAGGTTCAACCTTAAATCCATGTGATTAAGTTAACAGAACTCAAAGAAATTGAGTCATTCTTATGCCTCATTTCTTTTAAGTTAATCAACTCAAATTTTTAAGTTAATCAACTCAAATATTTGCAGTTACTATAACTTAAGGTTCAGTTTTAAAATCCATGTGAATAAGTTAACAGAAAAATAACTACACAAGCACATTATATCAACTTCAAACTCTTTATTTTTTTCTATTCAAAGAGTATACATATATAATATATAAACTCTATGTTAGCAATGTACAATAACACTGTAAACACCGTATACACTGTTTTTGGAGTATATTACACATATGTTAACAATACCGACCAGGTATTAGTGCCTCGCAAAGTGCAGATATGAAGTTTTCCCCTTTTTTTGTATGCATTTAGGAGGTTCTTCATCAAATCTATTTATCTTACAAAAACATTGTGTTACAACTTCAAACTCTTTATTTATTTCTATTCAAAGAGTATACATCTATTTATCTTACAAAAACATTGTGTTGCCCTCTCCAACATTATGGCAATGTTAAAATTGAAAATAAATATATAGAAAATATATATAGAAAATAAATACATGCATGTTATAACATGTACATACAATGTAATGTATATTACACATTTATTCCCACTGGTCACAATAGTGTAATAATGTTTGTTATAAGGCTCTGAAAATGTTACTGAATGATGTATCAATGTATTTCCAGCAAATATTGAAATAATAAAGGGTCTCAATATGTGCAGTGTCACATGACCAGAGCTGTTTACATCCTGGCTGAATTACTCAAATTTGTATAGTGTGGTCATAGAATGAGCAAACATGTTGACGGCAACTATTGTGACCGTTGGGATAACACAGTGTATCTATGTACAGTACAGAATAAAATTTATAGATGATCTGAAAATTGTCAATCCGCTTGGCACATGTAAAATTCACAAACTTTGTGCTGTATATTGGGTCCTACCAATGTGGAACCAAAATACCAATCCACATTACACGCTATACAGCTGGCAATACTGTTAATAGTGACATACCTACATAGGGTTAGGGTTAACCTATGACTTTCAATGACAACAGAGATTGTCACAGGCTGGTAGTGAACTGGACGCGTGTTGCTTTTTAACAGCGGAGGAGTGCAAGAATGTGACAATGTGACCATGTGACCGCGGCAGCGCGAGAGAGCGGCAGTGCGGAAATAGGCTGTCTATTGCCATTCTCTAAGACAAACGCTAACCTTAACCAGCTCCTTAACAGCGCCTAAACTTAACCTTTCTAACCTTAACCAACTCCGAAACAATGCCTAACCTTAACCTTAACCTTAACATGCCTAACCTTAACCTTAACCATAGAAAGAATATTGCCATTCTCTAAGACAAACTCTAACCTTAACCAGCTCCTTAACAGCGCCTAAACTTAACCTTTCTAACCTTAACCAACTCCGAAACAATGCCTAACCTTAACCTTAACCTTAACCATGCCTAACCTTAACCGGCGAAAGAATACACGTTAAAAAAAAAAAAAAAAAAAAAAAATTGATGGGATTCTGTAAAGTGTCACAGCCAACTAGTGACACTGGTTAGTATGACATCCTGTTCTTATATATGATTATGAGGAATGTCTGTAGATTCTTCCTCCCACTTGTGAAAAACGGTGAGAACTATGGACGGTGGACTCTGGAACAGTAACTTGTGTACACTACAATATCTTGCGTGATCCTGGAGAGTGGAGTCAATGGAATCAATACAATAGGTTTATTGTATATATTTGTTATAAATCTAGGCATATTTTACTATAGGTGTCTAGATGTGATATGTATTCTGGCTGGTAATGCCCAGTCAGAAGGGAATTGAGAAGAAACACGTTATGTGTAAACACATTTTAAGTGCCACAAGTCAACGAGTGACACTTTGTATAATATTCGTATGTTTATTATATATGATTGGAGCTATGTATATGACCTGTATACTCTTTATACACTTATAAAACTACACTACAGTTAATGGAATATGCAGTCAGACGGGAAACAGAAACCTTTTGATAATGCATGGAGCTGCACAGAGTCCATTTCTCTGTCCATTTCTCTGGAATGTGCAAAAGAAAGGGAGTGACCCACACACAGGCTGGGATGTGAGCAGAGGAGTGAATCTCTGCCTACAAGAGTTAACCCTTATACATTATAATACAAAAATATACATACATATTATACTTTAAACTACAAAATACATATATGATGTGTGATCAATCAGTGTTATTGTATGAGTGTTGAGTTGTATATATATATATATATGCAAGAAGGGCTATTGCTATTCATGCAACACAGGGCAATTGCTTCCATACTGTTTGGCCCCTTAAGAATGTGAGACGACCTTGGGCCTCTGCTAGTAACGAATAGGGATTTTCCAGCACAAGGTAGTCGGTTGCTCAAGTTACTGTGACGAATACAGGGGGAGGAGAATTCATCGGTATGTAGTGTACGTTGGTTGGCTAGTGAAATGACATCACCGTGATGTCACTGTTTTTAGACCAATAGCAATGTGATGCCGGATCGATATAAAAGTGACTGCTCCAGCCTCGGAGCTCAGATTTTCAGATTTTACCATTTTGTTACTTTGGAAGACAAGATGCAGGTTTTTGCTTTGGCAGGCACAAGCCGTGTTAGGCCTTTGCGATCTTAAGAGATGTGATGTTTTGTTTTATATAATCTTTTAACTAATGGACATTTTTATACCGTCCTTTTTTGTAATTTGAAATAAAGATGACTTTCTATAATTATCCATTGACTTCGTGGACTGATTCCGGCCAGCAATGTGCCCCGATGCCAGCCGACGCCCTGATTTCCTAAGGAGGGTGACTATGAATGTACTTTAAACCTAATGCAGATTGAATCAATTGACTGGTTAATGCTTTTCAGCTAAAAGATATATTATATATATATATATATATATATATATATATATATATATATATATATATATATATATATATATATATATATATATATATATATATATATATATATATATATATATATATATGCTATGTACTGTATAAATAATATACATGGCAATGTTTGTTGTTTGCGGGTTCCGGTATCTCTGTGTCCGACGGACTCTGTCGAGTTATGTGGAAAATCGACCGTCTAAATCACTGCAGGATTGGATGGTTGGTCCCGCTGGCGGAGGAGGAGAGGAGGACGGGAGGTACTGGGGCGTGCAAACAATGATTACGTGTTAGTACAGTGGTAATACTTATTAACAAAGTAGTAATACAACCAAGCTTTCAAATGAGCAGTATTACAAGCCCTTTCGTAAAATGATGATAATAATGATGATGATGATAATAACAATATAATTGTTATTATAGTCTATAAAAGTTCTCCTAGACATACATTCGGTTTATTACAAACAAGAAGAGATTAACAACTCTTCATGATTACATTTCATATCAACTGGATATAACTAGACCAGTGACTTGAAGTAATCTAGACAGAAATAGTAATTGACTCGAGAACTTGGCGAGTTTAGCACCTCGCCGGGGGATATCGAGCGGCCGCGGGTTTATATCTCGAGTAGGTGATTGAGATATATAGAGACTACCTGTAGCATTTAACAGATTCGAACTTGAAACCAACGGACCGCAGGACGGCAGGACCGCCGCGCTGCCAGGTGAGCTAAGCTTCGAATGAGAATCATGGCGGTTTACGGCTAAATAATGGCGCAAGCTCTGCCGCTCCGCTCTGCGGTTGCTGCGCCTGCCGCGGGGCGTGCCGCAGCCAATCAGGGAAAACGCGGAAGCATTCGGCGCACTCCTCCGCTGTTAATAAGCAATAGGCGAACTGGACTTGTGTCATGGTCTGTGATGACAGTAAGGAGGGCCACTGCAACACCCTGAAGCTCTGGCTCATCAGGCTCGTCCTGAAGGAATGAAAGAGACATAATCACAAACAAATCCATGGTTTCTACAAAGTGCAGCACAAAGCTAAGTATATGGAGTTGTGTTTGTAAGTTGTTCATATTTAAAAAATAAATTGGTAAGGTTATTTTTATTTAACCAGGTTAGTCCCGTTGAGATAAAATATCTCTTTCGCAAGGGAGACCTGGGTCTCACTATAAGAAGTGAAAAACAGAATACTAAAACTGATACCAAGACTGATACTAAGCTCAAGAACACAGAGAATTCTTTATTTTTTTTACTAAACTTCTGATCGCTTTGAACAGAACACCAAGCCAATTAATTTGTAACAAGGTAAAAGAAAACAGGCCATACTTCTCCAAATCAACTGTATGGATAGACTAAACAAGGGTAAGTCCTAAAACATGTTAGCATTTTGATGAACTGCACTTGTCTACTCCACCATCAGTGGCTACGTGTCAGCCACTGTAAAAGCTTCAGAGTCCCTACAGATAGGAGAATCTGTCCTAATCGGACAGCACTTCTCCACCATCAGTGGCTACGTGTGTAGCGGTAATTCCTATATGGTAAGATAGGTAGACGACTATGAGCCCAGATGCAACGAGTAATTGTCTACTCAGAATCAACTAAATGTCATGATTACGTCATTACAACCTGGGACTTGATGGGAGAGCAGGAAAGATCCAATGTCTTCAGTCACAAATCCGCCAATCAATGCAAAGGTAAACATACGTCTTTAGAGATGTTTTGTATAAGAATAAATACCAGTGAACTTGTGTATAAAATTCAACTCACACTACAGGCAGTCTCTGCCTGCGTGCAACTGCTGGTCTCTGGTGGTAATTCGGGAATGGCTTCAAGTTCCTCTGGCGAAGAATCTCTGAAATATTGAATACGACAATCAATTTTTTATGCCAGTGAGAGAGGGAGACAGAGATAGAGGGAGAGACAGACATAGCACTGCTGTGTCATAAAATGACAAAGGCTTTGGCAATGTAGGTGTTGTGTGAGGTGGAGGGGGTCGGGGTGAGAGAGACAGAAAGACAGAGATGAAAACACAGATAAAGGTGTGAAGTTTGAAGTGGGGTGAGAGAGACAGACAATATTGAATTGAAAGATAATACTTACTGAGCTGAATCAATGGCAGTGTGGTAATATGGGCTGGAGTTATACATTGGCATTCCTAGAGAAAGAGAGACATAATTAACAAAATAAGGGAAATAAGCACCATCAAAGTAGTTATCAATGAGCACCATATACAGTAGCAAGTGTACCTAGCTCCATATACCTAGCGCATGTCTGATGGTAAAAACAAAACATGATTTGAGAATGTGTTAGTTAACTCACCTTGATAGCCTTGGGGGTGGTGATGATTGCCAGCGAATTCTAAAAAGAAGATATATGTAAGGTTTGGTTCTTTCCCCACCACGGGCTTCTTGAAGTACTGTGATGATTGGTCCGCTGCTCACCCACTCGCTCTGTTCCTTTAAGCCGCCTCGCTCTGTTTTTCCTTTTGTTTCTGTTAATCATTGCATTCCCCTATTCACACGCTTCTGCCCATAGACGTCGTTGATTGGTGCTCCCCCAACCACACGCTTGTCAATCACATCCCTCAGCTGTCACTGCTTGTCAATTAAGCATTCCCTGATTATTTATACCCCGTTTCCCCATTCAAGGTTGTTGGATCGTTTTGATATTTCAGTTGCATTCGCCGTTCCTGCTGCCTGCTGTTGTTTCCCTGTGCTTTGCCTCCAGGATATTCAAGAAGCATTCCTCTTGGACACCCTTTCCCCGAGGCGACGCGCTCGCTCCATTCTGTTCCAACGCTCTTTACGCACAACGCCTGGGTGAGTTTTTTATGACTGTCTTTGATCCAATTCCGTTTTTCGTGTGTTTATATAACACTGAAGATTTCCAGCTTTTTATCAGACAGTCACTCACCCAGCGTTTAGCCTTTTTTGGATTGTTTCATTGGGATAATATTTTGGCCTAACATCTCCCACTGTGTGTTTACACACCGAAGATATTATCACATTGGAATTGTATTTTGGGACTTCGCTCACAGTGTTTATTTTGCACCGAAGATATCTATCACTTGGGATTGTGTTTGGAACGTTACTCACAGTGTGTATTTACACCGAAGATTCAGTCACTTGGATAACTCTGTTTTCGGGTACAAGTCACCTCTCCTGTTCACCTGCTCTGTTCCACTGTTCTGAGTTAACTCGCTCCCTCTCTCTCTCTCGGTCCCGCAACCACCTCGGAGATTCTGCCGAGAGAAGTCTGCAGAGCGGCTCTGACGTCAGCGTCTGCTTCCCCTGACTACCATCCCGGGAGAAGCTGCAGAGCAGCAACATTCATCCTTGCTTGTATTCCAGTCTTTGTTTGAACTCTTCCAAGTCTGTGCTGTTTATTTAGTCTTAATAAACAAGCCCTTGTTTTTGGCAACTCTGAATCCTACTCTCTTGTGTCGTTGCGTTTGGGGTCGGTGTCAAACCATAACAATATATATGTTTAGAGTAGCAGGAGCTAGAAGTTCAAATATGTCAGTCTTTCAAAGCCCCATTTTTTATATATAACAAAAGGCAGAATGAACATCACTGCCGCCCTGCTGGATTAAATTCTGAATTGCAGGTAGGCCTGAATAAGTATTTACTGTGCAAAATAACCAAAACCAGATAAACAATATCTGTTTTTTATGAAGCACAGATCATGTTAATTAAGTATTCTGAGTCTGAGCAGACAGAAAACCATCTTACCCTCAGCAAGGGATTCCTTTGTGCTGAAGACCCACAATGCAACACAACAACTTCAAGCTAAAATGCCTCACATACAAAACGAAATAAAATATAGAGCCATGGCTGTGTCCCAAGTCACAATTGAACTATAATAAAGTATTTGTTTATGTAACTATTAAAAACGTACATTTTAATCATGAAACAAAATGGCGGACTAACGTTAGCTAGCATGCTAGCTAGCTAATGTTAGTAGCATGCTAGCTACTGTAATAATATGCAATACTATTTGCTAAAACAAGCTCCAAACTATTTGCCACGGCACAGAGATAACATTTAGTCAAACGATAACAGCCCGGTGATGGTATCTGAACGGGATCATACTGTTCCCATAAGAACTCACTTACCAGTTAACTAGTATACTATCTAGCATGCTAGCTAATAACGCTAACAATGCTAACAACAATGCTCACACTGTACTAGTTGCCACCACGGTAATAATTCACAAAGTAGCATGTAGTCAAACGATGACAGCAAGATTATGGTATGTGAATGGCATAATACATTATATTGTCAATGACCAGTGTTGGGACTAACGCGTTACAAAGTAACGCGTTACAGAAACGAAGTTACTTTTTGCCGCAACTAGTACTCTAACGCATTACTTTTGAAATTCAGTAACGCTACTTACGTTACTGAATGGTTCGTCACTGCGTTATTTGCGTTATATACGGCGTAGATTAATAGCGAGCGGTAGTGATTATTATTATTATTATTATCCTCATCCCCACCCGCGTAGAATGATACGAGGCGAGTCTGGCCACTGGCCAATCAGAAGTGCGCAAGAAATGCGGCTACGGAAAGAAATAGACCCTCTCTATTGTAAACAAAACAAACGCTCGCTATGAATCTACATAAAAAGAACGCAGTAACAAACTAACAAACCATTTAGCAACTACTTGGAGAGATAATTAATATACAACATGGAAACGAGATAAAGAACATGTTTGAGGCGCTGCTGGAGTCAACTGGACTAACGTAACGTTACTACATCTCAACCACCGCAGACTTTGGTGAGTCAGTGCAATGTGTTCACTGAAACTCAAGTTGATCAACGGATTTTGACTGTACGAAATCTGCCAGGGAATCTCATAATACTAATCAAACAATATAAATATAGTCCTTTCATGCACAATTGATATCCTAACTATTCTAACGTTGCAATGCTTTGATTGATATCTTAAACAACGTTGCAACTTGCAAGATGGTGAATGAATGAATGAATGAAAACTTTATTTAACAGATTGCAGAATGGGTACAATACAGTACGGCTCAATACATACAATTGTTAAGGGGATGCAGACCTGAGAAAAACGTTTGTCTTGTTTCCATCAGGGTCCCCCATTTTCAATTCATATAGACATTTATGACATACACAACATACATGACATTTATGGCATAGGGACATATAGGTATTTAGTACTGATACATTTGTGACATAAACGGTATTCAAATATACAGTACTGTTACCCCTAGCTTTGGGTAGGGCGTTCCACATTGTTGTGGCATAATTGCGAAACGTTAGTCCCTTGTTTGAGCCGAATCTGGGTTTTACATGATTTGTTGAGCTTCCTCTGGTGTAGTGGTTGTGGTATTCACTGACCTTTGGGAAGTATTTTGACATGTACATGGGTACCCCGGTCGTATAGTGTATCTTGTAGACCAGGCCCATTGCAAGTTGCTGTACTCTGTCGTCTACTCTAAGCCATCCTAGGTTGTCAAAGTGGGCAGGGGTGAGGTGGGTTCTGGGGTTCAGGTCAAGTAGTAGTCTGACCAGTTTGTTTTGTGATGTTTGTAATTTTGTTTTAAGCGCCTTTGAGGTGCTTTGGTACCATGAGGTGCAAGCATAGTCGTAGTACCCTTGAATTATAATGGTTATAATGAAACGCTCCGGCGACATCAAGGCTGTTCCTTCAACCGGCGCACTTCTTATTATATGACTCTGGACAACATTTGTTTGTGTCAGATTTGTGTTTGTATCTAGACCACATTGCTTAGCAGAGTTCGGTGATGTGAATGGAAACTGTCAAGTTGATCAACCGATTTTGAGTACTTTAGGGCATGGGACTCGGGAGCAATCTTTTTTTTTTATCTTTTTTTTAAATAACTAAATAGTTACTTTTCACAGTAACTCATTACTTTTGGGTGTAAGTAACTAGTACAGTAACGAAGTTACTTTGAAATGAAGTAACTAGTAAAGTAACTGAGTTACTATTTTTCAGTAACTAGCACAACACTGTCAATGACTTACCAAGGAGTTTGGCTCAGACTATTTGTCAAGCCAGTGAAGACACCATCGTGCCAAGTTACGTTTGAATACCTCAAGTCCCGTGAGATCTTCTAGGTCTCGCGAGTTGCTTAGGACTACCCTCTCGAAGGGGAGGGGAGGGGGAGGAGGGGAGGGGGAATCTATACTAAATTGATTCAACAACAGTTTTTCAAATGTTGAAATGGTATCTGTAATTAAATATTGAATCAACATAGCTTTTTCAACCTCAACCAAAAATAACCAATCTGACCAAAATCCAACATTTAATTAATGTCTTTTGCTATCTGGGAAACATGCAGGTTGCATGTTTTCATGCACACATCATCACACTAATGTTACTGCATCAGACAGTAATGTTGAAACATAGAAATTAGTGGAAAATATATTTTTTATAAGATAAGATAAGATATTCCTTTATTGAATTCATGGGTACAGTGACCGTGACAGGCCCGGATTGATTTATTGATTGATTGATTGATTGATTGAAAACTTTATTAACAGATTGCAGAATGGGTACAGTGACGTCACAGGCCCGGATTGATTGATTGATTGATTGATTGAAAACTTTATTAACAGATTGCAGAATGGGTATAGAGGTGTGATAGGTGTGATAGGTGTGATAGGTGTGATAGGTGTGAGAGGTGTGAGAGGTGTGATAGGTGTGATAGGTGTGAGAGGTGTGATAGGTGTGAGAGGTGTGATAGGTGTGATAGATGTGAGAGGTGTGAGAGGTGTGATAGGTGTGATAGGTGTGAGAGGTGTGATAGGTGTGATAGGTGTGAGAGGTGTGAGAGGTGTGATAGGTGTGATAGGTGTGAGAGGTGTGATAGGTGTGAGAGGTGTGATAGGTGTGATAGGTGTGAGAGGTGTGATAGGTGTGATAGGTGGGATCGGTGTGAGAGGTGTGATAGGTGTGATAGGTGTGAGAGGTGTGATAGGTGGGATCGGTGTGAGAGGTGTGATATGTGTGAGAGGTGTGAGAGGTGTGATAGGTGTGATAGGTGTGAGAGGTGTGAGAGGTGTTAGCTTTTTATGGGTTTTCTTGCTAAAGCTTGCTTGATATTGCCTTCAGTGATATACTGACTGGATTTAGTCTGGAAATCTGCTTGGATTACCTGCTTGGATAAACAAACAAGCCTGCTAGGAGCAGCCAGCTAACACCAGGCCAGGCCAGGCCCAGGCTCCAGCAGTAGCCAGCTACCACCAGGCCAGGCCCTGCAGCAGCTCAGGCCAACCGGGCTAGTAGTAGCCTAGCTGCTACCAGCCATCACCACCAGGCCAGCCCCAGCCTACCAGCTACCAGCCACCAGGCCAGCCCCAGGCTACACCATCAGGCCAGGCAGTGTGCGAACCATACCATCGTCTTCGGGGGAGCTCATATTTTCCTGAGTCTCGCGACTGCCGCGGCTCAGCCACTTCCTCGATGTTGATTAGTCGGTCGAAAAGAGTTACCTTGATGAGCGCGCTCCTCTCCAAAAGTTGAACTAGTTTCAACTTTAGGCGTTGGGAGCGCTCCGCCCAAAAACGCTGCTGCCAATAGCGCATAAGCGCGAGGCGCGCGCTGGGAAAAGGAGCGTGCCTGCAGCATAGAAATGAATGACAGAAAGGAGCTGACAACTCATAAAACGTCCCCGGTCGACACGGGCCATAGGCTATAGGTATGAGTATTACAGAACCACACATAGTCCACACCACACAGGTGTCTAAATACACATGCTCAGATTAACCCCTCTGATCCAACACAAAAATTCACACACAACAGTCCACTCCTATTTACACATAAACACACGGATGAACCAATACCGAACAACAAGTCCACGACCAAACACATCGAGTCTAACATTATTATAGTAGGCAAAAAAATGCAACATTATCGCCACCCACCTGTCCTGATGGTGAAGATCTGCCCAATTCTCAAAATCTGCATGTCACAGAAGTAGTCCCCGCAGCAGGCTGCTTCGCATTCTTTGTAAAACCAAAATTGGTTAGAAGGCTTACTTCTTTGAAAGAAAAATAATGAGCTCCCCCGAAGACCATGGTATGGTTTGCACACTGGGCGGTGCGATAGCCTCTGATTGTATCTTTGTAGTGGTCTCTCTCTCTCTCTTGTGGAGCCGCTCAGTTTGGACCGAGAAATGCTTATTTCTGTACTCTGTCAAATGAAAGCCATGGAGGAATGCATTAGAATGGCTGTCATCAACCTCTCTTCCATTTTTATCACAGCAGGTGGGACATGTAGGCAGTGTAGGGATACAATGCGGTGTGGAGGTCCGACTGTTTGCAAAATGACGATCGCCCATGGTTAAGCAGTGGGCAACTTGTTTGTGGGTGAGTTGCCCACGTTCAGGGGCGTAGCTGGGGGGGGTAGCTTAGGATGATTCCAAGGGCCCAGCACTGGGGGGGGGGGCAAAAAAAGATTTTTTTTTTTTTTTTTTTTTTTACTAGACATCACTCAGGTGTATTATTGAAGCTCTCATTGATACTATGTTTCTTTCTGAAGTGTGTGTGTGTGTGTGTGTGTGTGTGTGTGTGTGTGTGTGTGTGTGTGTGTGTGTGTGTGTGTGTGTGTGTGTGTGATATATAGAGAGAGAGGGGGGGCTTTGGTAGACTATTGCATTGGTCCATTCATTGAAGATGAACGCAATGCGACATCCTTTACTAGGCTCACCCACCAACAGTGCAGGTGCTGAACTGCTGATCCGAATGTATAGGTGAAAACCATATTATGCGTTTTCATCAATAAAAAAATGGCAAAAAAAAAATCGCTTGCGCTCACTCGCATTCACTGGGGGCCTACAAATACATTCTTTCATGGGACCCAGAATCTGGAGCTACACCCCTGCCCACGTTACTCAGCTCTATTGAAAATGTATGTACCATTCTGTGGCCAAGGGACAAAGTCGCTCACACCGTGTTTGAGTATGTCTCTTCATTATATAAAGCACTTTGAACCGCAATCCTTGTATGAAAGGTGCTATATAATTAAAGATGATGATTATTATTATTGACTGCACTCACATTCCAATTGTACCACCCCACACTCATATGCTCCAGAATAAACGTTTAATTTATAACGTTTCGTCGGTTCCATGGAAACACGGCCAATGAAAAGTGTATTCTGGAGTATATAATAATGCAGGTTCTATTATCTAAATATTAAATACAACTTTCTCACTCAAAATATTCGTAAATTAGAAAATATATTCACTGCATGGCACAGTGCTTAAATTCGGTATAAAGATTCAGCACTATGGACAAGTCCGCTCAAAATAATTTATTTGTGGATGACAAACAAATGCAATGACGAAATAAACTAAATACAATACGGAATAAACAAAATAAACACATTTGGCATCTCATATCCCAGTCTGAGCACAGTTGGGATATCCAAAGTGGCAGTGGAAAAATATGGGTGACTTTGCGCAAGCTCCCACGAGCGCGCCGGTATTCCAATCCGCACAATAATATTCATGGGGGTAGGTCTCCTCATGGGACACAAGTTATTAATTGAGGGGCGGATTTGCAGTGATGGAGAAATTAATCAGAATCAGAAAGGTCTTTATTGCCAAGTAGCTTTCACATACAAGGAATTTGCTTTGGTTGTTTTCGGTGCGACATTAGCGGACAGACATTAACAGACAGATAATACAATAAAGGTGGAGTAAAATAAAATGAAATATGAACTAAGTTAAGCACAATAGAATATAATATAACTATGAAATCAAATATAGGCCAGGGCTGGACAAGTGTAAATAAAGAGGTTGAATACAATTAAATGGGATATCAACTATGGAATGCTCTCCCCATCCACCTGAGAGCACCACAATCCGTTGAGGCTTTTAACACTTTCACTGCCACACACGAGATATCTCGGGTTTCCGATAGTTATGTTGAAAGCCACTCACGAGATTTCTCGGAATTTTTTTTTTTTTTTTTTTTAGCGATCTGAAATCATATTGCATCACGCAAGCCTACCCGAGTATACCCGAGCACCGCCGGCGATCAGATGTGGAAAAAAGCGCCCCCTATCGTCTCCCAGATGACATAAGGGATTTTGGAATGGACTCAATGAAAATGGATGGGGAAAAAAATCCTGTACTCCACATTTTCCAGTCCACTGATGCAGCCGGGGTTACCACCTCTCAGCCCCGCGGAATCATGTACTGTGCTGTACACACGTTGGATCCATACACTTATCGATTTTGTCGAATGGTGATCAGGAATTGGAATATACCAGTTGGATACCATCTGATGTCAGGTAAGGAATCTATGTTATCAGTGTTAGGATAATCAGACTAATTTTGATGAAGATATAGGCTGTTTTGTGAAATGGGCTCTTTCGGTTTCACTGTAAAAGTCCAAGAGGAAATGAACACAGCGATTATCCGTGCGCGGCTCGAATGTGCTTGCGTGCACGTATAATATTGATCATCTAGCGTTTATTTGAAAACGATTCATAAATAGGCAGACGAATATCAACGTTCTGGAATATTCCAGTAAAAGACGATTATCATAGAATGGTCTAGAATGAACTGTTTTTTACCTCAAAACGGGTGCTTTTCAAAATGCTCTCAAATGGAAATGAAGCTATAAAAAACCAATCTGCCTTGACAGCACTGACTGGAAAAGGATTCTTTGATAAGCGACGGGCAGATTAGACACATAGCCATAATTTTAAACATAGATTATGCGATATTAAGCGTAACATTGGCGCCGATGGTGGCATTGAAGCGATACCTCTGGCGCCACCTCGTGGCATTCAAAGTGTTAAAAGGGGCCTAAAAACATTTATTTTTAACAAGGCTTTTTTTGCCTGAATCTTTCTTTTACTTTTATTTTTACTTCTATTCATTTTATTATTATTTTATTTTATTTTACTTTTATGTTCTTCCATTTCATTGGTTGTTTTATTCATTTTAATTGTTTTTATTCATTTTAATTGTTTTATTCATTCAACTTTTTGTCTATATCCTGTAGCACTCTGAGATTCTCGCGAATATAAAGTGCGGTACAAATTGAATGTATTATTATTTTTTTTTAAACTTTATTTTTTAGCGTTTATCGCTTTTCTGGTCAAGCATGACCGACAGAAACAGGTTGAAATGGGATGTAGAGCAGGGGAAGACATTCTGAGAAATGACGGCGGGTCCGGGAATCAAACTCGTGTCCCCCAGATCCGTGACGAGCACGGTTTTCCCCGACGCAGAAATAGCGCTGAGATATGCGGTGAGCTACGGGAGCTCCCCTTGAATCTATTATTATTATTATTATTATTATTATTATTATTATTATTATTATTATTATTATTATTATTATTATTATTATTATTATTATTATTATTATTATTATTATTATTATTATTATTATTATTATTATTATTATTATTATTATTATTATTATTATTATTATTATTATTATTATTATTATTATTATTATTATTATTATTATTATTATTATTATTATTATTATTATTATTATTATTATTATTATTATTATTATTATTATTATTATTATTATTATTATTATTATTATTATTATTATTATTATTATTATTATTATTATTATTATTATTATTATTATTATTAAATATAGCATAATAGAATATAGTACAATTATAATTTTAAAATATAATTGGAATAGGACATGACAAACATGAAATGACGAAAGATAGTAACAAAAACAAAGGATGCAATGTGTCATGAAAATACAAATTAAGCAAGCTCTATACATTTGTTCTATGTTGGACTATAAATAGTGCCTGTCAAATGAGCCATACTATTGTCTCCATAGCTATAATATAGAATATACAATGGGTCCGCAAACATTGTGAAAATGGTCAATAACACTGGCGCCAGGGAGTAAAGATGAAAAAACAGATGAATACAGAACGTATTAATTAATGTTGTGTTTCTTTTTCAAATGTAGCCAAGAGTATAGGCATGATATTCTATATTCATATTTCAAATTGCATGTGTCCGGATGGCAAAATGCAGTACTGTATCTACAAAACCCCCTGTAAATGATTTGCCCTTTATTCATTTGCTTAGATGTTTTGTACACGTGATATCAAGAAGGTGCTGAATGAGCTCAGTGGCAATGTTTCATGTCTGGTCTATGTTAGCATGGTGTTATTCACCATCAAAGATGAAAACATTTAATTAAATTTAAAAGAAATTATATTCTCCTTTGGTTCATTACAATTTACTCAAGCCTAGTAACAGACACAATATTTTTGACACTGGCAATACATTCCTTGAGATCGATAGAACATGGAAATCACTAAAGATATTGCATTTTAATTAATTAATATTTAAATTAATATGCAAATTAATTAATCTATTAATTCATTCATTCATGTGTTCAACAGCAGCAGAGTCTGCCTCAGTGATTCTGACATTGTACTCTAAGTATGTAACGCTAACCCGTTCACAGGGTGAACACACAGCAGCTTGATTCATGGGCCCCTCCGTTCTGATATGTTGTGGGCGGTGGCGGGCAGCTCCTTCAACTTGCAAGGCCCGGGAGAGTGCTTAAGTTTGGGGTAACCGGGAGGAGTGGAGAGCATGGAGCTCACACTCTGTCATATTCCCAACACTTAGTCTGATTTCTAAAAAGGGGGCCAGTACTGGAGGCTGGAGGCCGGGGGCAGCTCCTTTAACTTGCGTCAGGGTGCGAACCATGGGGGAGCTGGGGGAGCCATGGCTCCCCTATATGAGACATCAGCCCCCCTGAAAACATGATTTGTGAATTTTTGGGGGGTCTCTAAAATACTGACAATAAATTTTGCCATCCATTTCAAATTTTTCTGTAATTTTTTGTATCGTCATCATCGTGTATAATAATAAAATTAGGCTATTTTGATGTATGAGATTTGCGCACTAATTCACCGTAATAGACAATAGCATAAATCTATGGGGTTGCGCAAGGACGCGGGAAGGGGGGGTGCGGCAGGGGCTGCAGCACCCCCTGCTGGCGGGGAGTGTAACTGCAACTGCAAGGTTGTTTTGGCCTTTATTCCATTGTAATACCGAGGCTACTCAATGTCACAGAGCGGAGCGGCACTGCAGATTTACCCTACTCTTGGAATTCATTGCCAGATCCTCATAGGGGCGCTGTCTCGATAATGCAGTGTTATTAAAGAAGCGTGTAGCCGACGCATGAACCAGTTGGGATTCGGATAGACACGGCCTGGAAGCGTCAACGCGGAACTGGAAATCCGTTGGTAAAAGAAATAGCGGCCTGGAATAGTTTTTGGGACAATTCGCAGTAAAGGAATATATCTGTCGCCGATGTTGTATGCGGGAACGAATTTCAGAGAGGGAGGACTGACTGAAGTGGAGAGTGTGTTTACTTGTGTCTCAGAAAAGAAATGTCTCAAAAACGAATATTTATCTGATTTCTTTAATAATAATAACCTGGACTTGCTGCATATGCATCAGGATATTCTGGACTCACTGGACATTCATGTTGTCATGAAGGAGTTTATTTCCACCACTCCTGAACGCAAGACCACCATCGGTGTTCTACCGTCTTCGGAATAGGTAATGTGTGTTTATTATCGCTCCTGCGGGGATTGTTGTTGTGACAGTCAGTGACACACACACACACACACACAGATCCTGTGCGGTGTGCAAAACGAAAGTCCAAACACTAGTTGTTGCCGCTTGCGTCTAAATCGACAATAAATCGTCTTCTGATTAGAGAAAAAACTGCTGCATTTCGTGTGTGAACTGTCCACATGTTGGTGTTCAAGTTTGTCTGTTGTAGTGTAAAATATTGATCTTTCGCGCATGCATTTAATATGACGTTATTATTATTATTATTATTATTTATCTCTGACTCCGACCGCCGCACCCCCAAGTCTGACTCACTTCCCGCGTGCCTGGGGTTGCGGCACTGCAGATATACCCTACTCGTAATAGATGGCAACATGCATGCTATTCTTGCGTTTACCATTCGGAGCGTGGCGGCGCTGCAGCCTGCAGGCACAAATCAAACTTCACCCGCTGTTTAAAAAAAAATACAGGTATTCAGGATAATGTCGAAAGTTAAACGAAATATCAAAGAAGTAAGCCTTCTAACCAATTTTGGTTTTACAAAGAACGCGAAGCAGCCTGCTGCGGGGACTACTTCTGTGACATGCAGATTTTGAGAATTGGGCAGATCTTCACCATCAGGTGGGTGGCGATAATGTTGCATTTGCCTACTATAATAATGTTAGACTCGATGTGTTTGGTCGTGGACTTGTTGTTCGGTATTGGTTCATCCGTGTGTTTATGTGTAAATAGGACTGTCGTGTGCAGTGGCGGTTGGAATGCCCCACGGGCCCTGAGGCGAGATTGACAGCTCCCCCCCCCCCCCCCCCACACCGATATTTATTGTATTATTTAAAAAAAAATGTATCCATTTTTATTTTATTTTTTTTAACATGAAACAAAACATATCACAATACAATAATAATACGTCAAATGTATATACTCTCTTTTCTGGACTATTTTTGTATCACAAACAGTACTGTATTTGCAAATCTGGTATGTCATGTATAGATGTAGCACTACTGTCTATCTGTATGTCATGTATGTCATTATGTTATGATGAATTGAAAATGGGGGACCCTGATGTAAACAAGACGAAAGTCTTTCTCTGGTCTGCATCCCCTTAACAATTGTATGTATTGAGCTGTACTGTATTGTACCCATTCTGCAATCTGTTAAATAAAGTTTTCATTCATTCACCATGACATTACGTTAGTTAGCATCCAAGCTAGCGTGATAACGTTAGTAGTTAGAAACGGCTAGGCTGCCTGCTTACCTGCAATAATGTTGTCATCGTCCTGGACAGATAGACTTGTTAAATCATAATATCCACACTTTGTGCTGGTCCTCAGTAAATGTCCCGCCGGCGGTGGTGATGTTTCAGGTGACTTATTATGTTGGATGTGTTATAGCTTGTTGCCCCTTTCCCTCCTCGTGGAACTTCTGCATTGCATTTATTACAAATAGCAAGCGATCTTTTTCCTCTGAAACTATTCGTAACCGACGCCATCTTTGTTGTTTACGTCCGCGCTGCTTGTGCCGCGTTCACGTTACGTGGGAAGAAGCGGAAGAACCAGAGGACATCTCGTTGCTACAACTAGGAAGCCTTCACGCATTGACTCGATAAAATGCCCATATCCATACTTCCGCAATTCGTGACGCGAAGTGGGAGATATCGGGGTCTATAAAAAAATCCCATATGTCCTAGTAGGAATTACCACTAGGAGGCTGACGTGAATGGTTTTTCCCAGTCGGAAGCTGGTTCTTCCGCTTCTTCCCACGTAACGTGAACGCGGCACAAACTTACGTGGCTACGTCACAGCCAAGAAAGGGATCGCTGGATTTGTGTAAAACGCCCTGTTCCTAAACCACACGCTATCAGTCGTACCACAGTACTGGCAAAACGGGAGGAGCCTACAGTCAAAACAAACGCACAGTCAGTCTGTCGATCCAGTCCCACACGCGAACGGCAACTCCATTCAGTCCCGGGCCCCCCCCCCCCGCGGGCCCTAAGGCGGCTGCCTCGCCTGCCTCGCCTATATCGCCGCGTCAGGTTGTGTGTGAATTTTAGTGTTGGATCAGAGGGGTTAATCTGAGCATGTGTATTTCAATATGTGGGTCTTCATCATGCATGCAGACCTGTGTGGTGTACTGTGGACTATGTGTGGTTCTGCAACGTTACTCATACCTATAGCCTATAGCTATTGTCTATTACGGTGAATTAGTGCGCAAATCATTAATCATACAGATACAGCTGGGAAAAGTCCAGGAACAGCTGTTTGCCTGCTGTTATGACGTCGCTTGGCATGGTTAATGTTAACAATGACCAGCGGGGGCGCTCTCATACAGCTGGTGACAACTGCCCGACGCGCCGGCTTTTTGTTCATTCATTGGAGGAGCTCCGCGCTGGACTAAGCTCGAGTTCCATTCAATTCCATTACAGCTGGTGACTTCATTCATAGGATGCTACAACGTCCTACAGTATGTCTACAGACTGCATGAATGAATGTTGCTGAATTAAAGAATGAATAAGTTAAACGTGTCAATTCAGCAGTCAAAGTGTATATATTAAAACGTGTCAAATCTAACTTCATTAGATGGCCGACGTACGGCTCTCTTGTCCATTCATTTCATCAAAAGAAAGCGTTAGTGTAATGCTTCTTGGTAACAATAAGTTTGTGTACGCAATGTTGCTGAATAAAATAATTAAACCGTTAAGACCTGTCGAATTAGCAGTCAATGTGTATATTTTGTGTAGTGCCAGGTGGGCTCTCTTTATAATGGGTATATTTTGTCTAGTACCGTGGTCTAGTGGTTTAAGGTTATTCCTTTCAACCTGATGCCCAGGGTTCGAGTCCCAGCGGGATAATATATATATATTTTTTTTATTATTTATAAAATGAAATTGCCCGCAACGATGTGCATAATACAATAGTAATAATATATAATAAGAATCCAACCAATAGAGCGACATTGTGCAATAAACAAGTAAACAAAGTAGGGCATATTTTACAGTAGGGCACTTTGAAACAACCAATCACGTTGCGCGATAGCACGAGCAATGCACAGTCAGGAAGTAATGTTACAGCTGAGTTCACTCATTCCGAACGGCGAAATGTAAAATGCTACCCAAGATTGTTGCGTTTCGTTATAAAAACTATGCGGTGATAAACAAAAAACAAATCGCAGTATGCAAAACGTGCGGTTCGAGGATCACAGATGGAGATGCAATCATGCAACGTCCAACTTCGTTCGACACTTGAACTAAGAAGGTGCACAAAGATCGGTAAGTGAATGAACGAATGAATGAAAACTTTATTTAACAGATTGCAGAATGGGTACAATACAGTACAGCTCAATATACACAATTGTTAAGGGGATGCAGACCAGAGAAAGACTTTCGTCTTGTTTACATCAGGGTCCCCCATAGTAACTTGGCTTGCTACTGTACAGTAGCTACAGTTAAATCAATGAGCCATCGACAGTGTGCTAACGTTATCATATACTCTCTTTTTTAGACTCTTTTTGTATCACAAACAGTACTGTATTTGTAAATCTGGTATGTCATAAATGTATAGATGTAGCAGTACTGTATCTGTATGTCATGTATGTCATGTTATGATGAATTGAAAATGGGGGACCCTGATGTAAACAAGACGAAAGTCTTTCTCTGGTCTGCATCCCTTTAACAATTGTGTTTATTGAGCTGTACTGTATTGTACCCATTCTGCAATCTGTTAATTTTCTTTCAATCAATCAATCAATCAATCAATCAATCATTACATCCAAGATACACCAGGTATTGTATCATGCCTCGTCTAGCCTTAACATGGTGAAAACATGTCTTTAAGCTATTGTATTGTACCCATTCTGCAATCTGTTAATAAAGTTTTCAATCGATCAATCATATCATATTGCATATCGTATATGTCACAAATGTAACAGTACTATATACCTGTATGTCATGTATGTCCCTACGTCATAAATGTCATGTATGTTGTGTGTGTCATAAATGTCACTATGAATTGAAAATAGGGGACCCTGATGTAAACAAGACAAACGTCTTTCTCAGGTCTGCATCCCCTTAACAATTGTGTGTATTGAGCCGTACCGTAGTAAATCTTCCATGTTCTGTGTGTATTCTGTCCCACTTCAGGAGCAAGTCCTTCATGTTCTGCGGCCTGTATGCCGCCATCATATTCGGCGGGCAGTACTTCATGAGGGAGAGGCCCAAGCTGAACCTGCAGAGGCCGATGGTGCTGTGAGCCACACGCCGGGACCGAACAAGATTTAAATTGTAGCTATTCCCCTAATCTGTTAGCAATTTTAGTATATAAACCAAACTTAGGTGTGAGGTTAAAATCTTTCTCCGTTTAAACAAACAGGACTCACAACAGAGCAGAAAACTGTCTTGAGTCTGATCTCTATTGTTAAACCTACATGTATGGGATCCAAGCCTGCTTGATTAATAACAAACACATCTTTCTATAATGTTGTGATAGAGCCTGCACAAGTATTATCTGTTCCAAGGTGATGGAGCCTACGGTAGTAAAGATGTAAAGAGTCTGCGGACAGTGTCTGGTTTTAATGTACTAATGGACTGATGGTCATTGTTTATGTTTGTGTACTTGTGCATGTGATTGTGTGTGTGTGTGTGTACTTATGTGCTCCAGCTCCTATCATATGTATTGTACTAATAATAGTGTTTACGTTCCATGTGTCCATATCTGGCTGCCAAGAGGTGCGAGGAGCTGAAGGAGAAGGAGAACACAGAGCTGCTGCGGGACCTGGAGCAGAAGAACGCCATGATCTCGGTCCTGGAGAGCAGCATCAAGTTTCAAGTTTCAAGTTTCTTTAATAGTTGTCATACAGAAGTACAGAATACTTTCATACAAAATGCTTCTTACTGTTACGCTCCAGAGACTGTGCTAGACAAGATAGTATCAAATAACATAGTATAGCTTGTAATTTAGAAGAAGAAAATGAGGTCACAGTGTTCGGTATAGACATATGTACAATGTTCTGAGTTACCATATAATATACAATACTATGCAGTGTACTAATGTACAGTACTATCTAGTGCAAGGACATATAAACTGTACATTGGAAGAGGTCTACAAATATACAGCATTGTTGGGGGGGGGGGCTCTCTCGCATATAGTAATAATAGAGTATATACATTTGAGGGGGAATAAACTGTACATATACAGCACTGTTTGTGATACAAAAATAGTAGAGTACATTAACCTGGCACACAACATACTTGTTCACATGTCATTTTTCTTTCACTCTAAAGGAAATATGTCTCACATACAGTAGACCCCCCAGTAGCCTACTTTGTGGAGACGAAGATGATGAGTACCAGTCTTCTCCTCAGACATATAAACTGTACATTGGAAGAGGTCTACAAATATACAGCACTGTTTGTGATACAAAAATAGTATATAGTAATAATAGAGTATATACATTTGAGGGGGAATAAACTGTACTTTAGAGTGAAAGAAAAATGACATGTGAACAAGTATGTTGTGTGTTGTTATTCAGGATAATCCAGTATGCTGTGGTTAATATTGTGATATATTCATGCTGTGATGTGAATGCCGTCCATGTTAGTTTACCTTCAATGGAGAAGTGCATTAAATAATTAAATAATAATAATGCAAAAAAAGTGTCCTCTGTTCTTTCATTTCAGCATTGTCTATCGCAGAACACATTCCATTGTGGGCAGAGTGTATGCTTGGTTTCATTCCAGCCTTGCCTAAACACCAGCTGATGATTTCACTAATTGGCTCACCTCTTCAACTAACTCACCTGGTGCAATGTATAGTTAAAATGAAAACTTGGCCCACGATGGATTGAGTTTGAGACCCCTGGTGTATCCCTTTTTTTTTTTTAATGTACTTTTACTTTTTAGTACTTAAGTACATTTAAAAGTAGGACTTTTTGACTTTTACTCAAGTGTGTTTTTAGCCAGATACTTTTGACTTTTACTTGAGTCAGATTTTGAGATGGTACCCATACTTTCACTTAAGTATAATTTCTGGGTACTTTTTACACCCCTGATAAATGTCATGTATGTTGAGTGTCATAAATGTCACTATGAATTGAAAATGGGGGACCCTGATGTAAACAAGACAAACGTCTTTCTCTGGTCTGCATCCCCTTAACAATTGTGTGTATTGAGCCGTACTGTATTGTACCCATTCTGCAATCTGTTAAACAAAGTATCCATTCATTCAACCAAAACCACAAAAACAAAACAACTGGATGGGGAGGAGACTGTACATTAGGAGGGGGGGGGGGTTTGGACATTTACGGTGCCCAGTTTCTAATTGCAGCCTCCCGTAGGTGCTCTTTAAGAGCGGTTTTGAATGTGGGCAGGGGTAAAGTGGGTTTTAGGAGTGAGGTTAAGCAGTAGTCTGACCAGTTTGTTTTGTGATGTTTGTAATCTTGTTTTTAGGGCCTTTGAGGTGCTTTGGTACCATGAGGTGCAAGCATAGTCGTAGTACCCTTGAATGAGTGCTCCTGTTAGAGTCTTAAGGGTATTCTTGTTTACCAGAGAGGAGATCCGGCACAAGAATCTTGTTTGTTGGTTGACTTTTTTGATACCCTGGGGAGGGTGGTAATAGTTATGTGTTCTGACAGTGGCTGTTGCACTTGCTGCTTGGCCCCTGGTATATTTTGTATAGATATATTTGCTATTTATGTTTGGTCACCCCTTTGTTGAAATTCATCCAATCCAGTTACTCCTTTAAGTTCAAGATTTTTAAGTTTCCAAGTTATGTTTTAATAAACATCTTTGGACCAATGTGTCCCTAAACTTAAACTAATTGGTGTCGTTGCATGATTTTTGTTATTGTGAAATTGGTATTAAATTTAATTCCGAGTGGCATTAAAAAGTCTTAAAAAGCATTAAATATGACTGGGCTAAACCTGCAGATACCCTGCCAACTCACATTCACTCACAGACGGCAGAGGTGCCAACCTGCTCATCAGGAGCAATTGGGGGTTAAGCGTCTTGCTCAAGGACACTTTGACACGCTGCCGTTGGAATGCGCTGGCTGCAACCCCCACACTGTCACACACCATTGAAATGCTACTGTAAATGCATCCTTGTCTTCTGTAAAGAACCCATATAGATTTCACTACCCACACTACAGAAGGTTAATCCTTTCACTACCCACACTACAGAAGGTTAACCTTTCACTACCACACTACAGAAGGTTAACCTTTCACTACCACACTACAGAAGGTTAACCTTTCACTACCACACTACAGAAGGTTAACGTTTCACTACCACACTACAGAAGGTTAACCTTTCACTACCACACTACAGAAGGTTAACGTTTCACTACCACACTACAGAAGGTTAACCCTTTCACTACCACACTACAGAAGGTTAACCCTTTCACTACCACACTACAGAAGGTTAACACTTTCACTACCACACACTACAGAAGGTTAACCTATTATGTCCTTTTGGGGACACAATTTTAAATTCTGAGCAATTCAATCGTTTTTTTATAGAGCTCATCTGTGACGTCGGTACAGTGCGAAATGCAATCTTATAGTAACAAAACAATACACAAATTGAACATAGTTTTTAACGTTTTATTACAATAGTATTTACTGTCATGTTGCAATGTATAATCCAGCTAGCGTTCCAGTCAGATCCATTCTCCGTTCTTGTTGACAATTTTGGGGTCCGTGTCACCTGTACAAGAAAGATGACCCATGCGTTGAACAAATTTGGCAAGATACTGTACTAAAGAGAAAGAAAATTTCCATCTCTGAAGTGCTTTGGGGTGATATTCCAATGTACAGTTTTGCTTGTTCAGTTGTACAGTGTCCCCCACCCACTCTTCCTACCCAACCTCCCCCCCAACATCCTCCAATGTACAGTTTCTATGTCAAATGTATATACTCTCTTTTCTGGACTCTTTTCGTATCACAAACAGTACTGTATTTGCAAATCTGGTATGTCATAGATGTAGCAGTACTGTCTATCTGTATGTCATGTATGTCATATATGTTATGATGAATTGAAAATGGGGGACCCTGATGTAAACAAGACGAAAGTCTTTCTCTGGTCTGCATCGCCTTAACAATTGTATGTATTGAGCTGTACTGTAATGTACCCATTCTGCAATCTGTTAATAAACTTTTCAATCAATCAATCAAGTATTGATTATTTTTTTTATATCACGTTAACAATCAAATGGCTAGCAAAATACTTTCGTCTTGTTTACATCAGGGTCCCCCATTTTCAATTCATAATGACATACATGACATACAGGTAGACAGTACTGCTACTGTACATCTATACATTTATGACATATCAGTTTTGCAAATACAGTACTGTTTGTGATACAAAGTAGTACCTGACGCATCGCTACTGTACAGTAACTCCGACATCACAACCATTGAACTATTATAACTCTGTTACACCTATACACGGCTGGCCCATAGTAGGTAGTAATAGATAGTAATATACTGTACTGTAGTCAGAAATAAACGTTACCAAAATAATAACGTTTAGGCAAATCACAGACACGGATACTACCACGTCTCTCTGTCGTCTTGTTTACATCAGGGTCCCCCATTTTCAATTCATAATGACATACATGACATACAGGTAGACAGTACTGCTACTGTACATCTATACATTTATGACATATCAGTTTTGCAAATACAGTACTGTTTGTGATACAAAGTAGTACCTGACGCATCGCTACTGTACAGTAACTCCGACATCACAACCATTGAACTATTATAACTCTGTTACACCTATACACGGCTGGCCCATAGTAGGTAGTAATAGATAGTAATAATACTGTACTTAACTGTAGTCAGAAATAAACGTTACCAAAGTAATAACGTTCTCTGTCTCGCGCAGTCCCAACGTTGACAGTGGCTCGTGTTATTGAAACAAAGGCAGTGTTGAATGAGGAATCAATAGACCGCCGCCGCGCCGGGC
Source organism: Notolepis coatsorum (assembly GCF_963971535.1). Classification (NCBI taxonomy): domain Eukaryota; kingdom Metazoa; phylum Chordata; class Actinopteri; order Aulopiformes; family Paralepididae; genus Notolepis; species Notolepis coatsorum. The sequence goes on along the minus strand of NC_140173.1, from coordinate 119,932,025 downwards.
GACTTTGCGCCTCCTGGCGGCATAAAACAGAACAGCAGCCTGGGTCACAATTAATTAAAACGACGTGATATAACCGTGCGCACGTCGTGGCAAAGCGCCCAGGAATACTAAAAGCTTCATCTGTACATCAAAATAGCCTAATTTTATTATTATACACGATGATGACGATACAGAAAATTACAAAAAAATTTGAAATGCATGGCAAAAATTGCATTTATTGTCAGTATTTTAGAGACCCCCCAAAAATTCACAAATCATGTTTTCAGGGGAGCTGATGTCTGATCTAGGGGAGCCATGGCTCAACCAGCTCCCCCATGATTCGCACCCTGAGGCCAGGCCCAGGCATCACCAGCCCAGCTAACACCATCAGGCCAGGCCCAGGCTTCACCATCAGGCCAGGTCCAGGCTTCACCATCAGGCCAGACCCAGGCATCACCAGCCCAGCTACCACCATCAGGCCAGGCCCAGGCTTCACCATCAGGCCAGTTCCAGAATGTTAAGTTTCACAGGCTTCTGTTGCGACTTGCGACATGTTGATATTGTCGTAATGTTTGTCTATAAAATGCTCCAGCTGAAACAGCTGTTCAGAAGGATCCAGTGTGCTATCCCTGTGCGGTATTTCAGTACAAGAAATGCCCCTCTACACAGTTAAACAGTTAAACTGGCCTGATGGTGTAGCCTGGGCCTGGCCTGATGGTGAAGCCTGGGCCTGGCCTGATCGATGGTGGTAGCTGGGCTGGTGATGCCTGGGCCTGGCCTGATGGTGAAGCCTGGACCTGGCCTGATGGTGATAGCTGGGCTGGTGATGCATGGGCCTGGCCTGATGGTGAAGCCTGGACCTGGCCTGATGGTGATAGCTGGGCTGGTGATGCCTGGGTCTGGCCTGATGGTGAAGCCTGGACCTGGCCTGATGGTGATAGCTGGGCTGGTGATGCCTGGGCCTGGCCTGATGGTGAAGCCTGGACCTGGCCTGCTGGTGATAGCTGGGCTGGTGATGCCTGGGCCTGGCCTGATGGTGAAGCCTGGGCCTGGCCTGATGGTGGTAGCTGGGCTGGTGATGCCTGGGCCTGCCCTGATGGTGAAGCCTGGGCCTGGCCTGATGGTGGTAGCTGGGCTGGTGATGTCTGGGCCTGGCCTGATGGTGAAGCCTGGGCCTGGCCTGATGGTGGTAGCTGGGCTGGTGATGTCTGGGCCTGGCCTGATGGTGAAGCCTGGGCCTGGCTTGATGGTGAAGCATGGGCCTGGCCTGATGGTGTTAGCTGGGCTGGTGATGCCTGGGCCTGGCCTGATGGTGTAGCCTGGGGCTGGCCTGGTGGCTGGTAGCTGGTAGGCTGGGGCTGGCCTGGTGGTGATGGCTGGTAGCAGCTAGGCTACTACTAGCCTGTTGGCCTGGTGCAGCCCGGTTGGCCTGAGCTGCTGCAGGGCCTGGCCTGGTGGTAGCTGGCTGCTGCTGGAGCCTGGGCCTGGCCTGGCCTGGTGTTAGCTGGCTGCTCCTAGCAGGCTTGTTTGTTTATCCAAGCAGGTAATCCAAGCAGATTTCCAGACTAAATCCAGTCAGTATATCACTGAAGGCAATATCAAGCAAGCTTTAGCAAGAAAACCCATAAAAAGCTAACACCTCTCACACCTCTCACACCTATCACACCTCTCACACCTCTCACACCTTTCACACCGATCCCACCTATCACACCTCTCACACCTATCACACCTATCACACCTCTCACACCTCTCACACCTATCACACCTATCACACCTATCACGCCTATCACACATCTATAAGTGTGTGTGTGTGGGGGTGTGTGTGTGTAAATGAATTAACCTAAATATGTAGTTTGACTGATAGATAGACAAAATGGGTTTATTTATGTTGATTTAATTTGGTTGTGTTGATGTTAAATTTTTACACAATATGTCTATCGGTGTGTTGTACGTGTGTAGGGGCAGGTATATATAAGATTTTTTCTTCTTCCTGTTCCTTTCGGCCATGGTATTTTTTGTGAATTATGTGAATATGTACTGTTGGACTGTGGTGATTCCATGTACGGATAAATAAAATGATGATGATGATGATGATACCCATTCTGCAATCTGTTAATAAAGTTTTCAATCAATCAATCAATCAATCAATCAATCAATCAATCCGGGCCTGTGACCTCACTGTACCCATTCTGCAATCTGTTAATAAAGTTTTCAATCAATCAATCAATCAATCAATCAATCAATCCGGGCCTGTCACGGTCACTGTACCCATTCTGCAATCTGTTAATAAAGTTTTCAATCAATCAATCAATCAATCAATCAATCAATCAATCAATCAATCAATCAATCCCGCAGTGCAACGTGACCCAAATCAGCCAATGCCCGCAGTGCAACACTCCAATTCAGCCATTGGGTGGGACGGTCACGTGACCCAAATCAGCCAATGGAAGCGTGAGGGGCCTCAGCCTGCGGGCCTCAGCCTGCGGGACCCCAGCCTGCGGGTGGCTGTGGTTCTGCATCAAGTGCTCACAAAAACATGCTGGTTGCATGTTCTCATGCACACATCATCACACTAATGTTACTGCATCAGACAGTAATGTTGAAACATAGAAATTAGTGGAAAATATATATTTTTATAAGATAAGATAAGATATTCCTTTATTGAATTCTACCACTGAACCGCAATACTCTGTATTTACTTAATTCTTTTAAGTTGTACTTAAGGTATGCTTTTACATTATACTTACTTAATACGTGAATAGTTTCAAGGCAATCAAAAACGATGAGTTTAATTTAATCAAAACATAAGAACAAGTCACACAAACTCAACATGTAAGTTAGGTGAACTTCCATAGAATATTGAGTATATCCTACTCAAACTAATTGATTATTTTGAACATGCGGTTTACAGTCTGTATCTACTTAATTATCTTAAGTTGTACTTAAGTTATGCTTTTACATTATACTTACTTAATAAGTGAATAGTTCCAAGTCAATCAAAAACTATGAGTTTTATTTACTCAAAACATAAGAACACGTCACACAAACTCAAGACATTCAAGTTAGTAGAACTTTCATAGAATATTGAGTATACCCTACTCAAACTAATTGATTATTTTGAACATGCGGGTTTACAGTGCAATACCGTGTACTTTGCACAAGCCTCAAATACCGGCATGTAACTCGAGAACCGCTGAACGGATTTTGTCGCTATCGACAGGCAACTAATAAGCCTTCAATTCGATATATATATATTGTATTACAAAATATGCACACACGAGCCACTAGGGGTCGCCAAAGTGCCGGTTGCAAAAAGTCCGAAAAACTTCCCTGATATGGGCTGTCGCAGGCTAAGAGGGTACAAAACATCTCAAACCAGATCTTTCCTTGACCATGAAATTCTCAAAGTGAAACAAAAAAATATATTTTCAAGCCAATAGAGCACACCTGGGACACATCCTCTTTGATGAGGTGCCCCAGGTGTGGCCAATGCCTTGTTAACTCACTTGGCATGGGGAGCTACTTGTCTCACCAACTAGCTGACTGCCAGTTGAATAGAATAGATCTTTATTTGTCATTGTTGGTACAACGAAAATTTGTTAGGAACATCACCACTGGCATACAAACATAAAATATAGCATGTGCAAAATAATAATGTCAATAATAATAGTAATATAAGTTGACGAGACAAGTGGTTCTCTATTGGCTCTTCCACACAGTGTAGAGGTGTAGTCTGACGTCACTTTGGACCGCCCGCGAGGTCCACCCGTATAGGGATTTATCATTGGGAAAATGGATTATCGGCTATTGTAACAATTCTGCCTCATGAACATTGAAAAGCTTTCCACTTGTGCACAAAATGAGTTCCCTTCTATCACTAACATTATTGTTTAAGCATTTTTGGTTGAAATACAATTCGGCGATTTCTTTTTAGGATTAATTGCGAATATTTTCATGTTGAGCTATAGATTGTGGATGAATATGCACAGAAAGGTACACCATGCAAATGTTCATGCTTTATTTGTTTTAAACGAAACGATTTAGAAATGGGCAATGGGAAAATACATTGCGTTTTCAAGATGGTGGACCGGCCGGAAACAGCAAAGACGTAAGCACTACACCTCCCTATTCCAGATTACCTTGGGGTACTCCTGGATAGTATTCCAGTTTGGTTCTTCTCTGGGAAGAAACACACGTTTGCCATTGCATGGTTATTTAATGGTAGGCTTTTAACATATAAACCTACATAATGTTGAACTATTAAATATGAATCCATTGTTACATAAAAAATATAAAATAAAATAAAATGCCTTTGATTGTCAGGGGTACCACCCACCCAACCCCCTCCAATGTACAGTTTCTTCCCCTTCGGATGTATATATTTTGTATGATCTCTTTTTCTTACACAGTTCTGTATATTTGTATGTCTTGTATGTCATAAATGTCATGGTGAATTGAAAATGGAGGACCCTTATGTAAACAAGACAAACGTATTTTTCTGGTCTTCATCCTCTTAGCATTTGTTAGTATTGAGCTGTACTGTATTGTACCCATTCTGCAATCTGTTAATACAGTTTTCAATCAATCAATCAATCAATCAATCAATCAACTTAGACCCAGCACTGATCACTGACTTCCACCAACGTCATCCTGGTCAGCCTGGTGGGACATCAGGAGCGGTCCCTAGAGGGGGGCTCCTGTCATGGCTGTGATGTCCAGCTCTAGTTCTAACCCTGTGTCCCCCTCTCCTTGTGCTTTACCCTGTATCCCAGCAGATGTCCTCAGTGTGTCTCCCATGTGCATTCCTGCATCCCAATCCTTCACCAGCTGTTTGTCATCTGTCATCACCCCCAGCTGTTGTCTATTAGTCATTACTCCCCTGTGTATTTATTTCCCCAGTCAGTCAGTGCTCATACGTCAGTCTGTCTTTGTAGTCTGTTAGTTTCCTAGCCGCTATTGTTAATAGTTCTGTTTGCCTGTCTGTTCTGCCAGAGTAGCCAATGTCTCCCCATCTGCTCTCCTGTATCAAGCCTGCATCCTGTTCTTCATTAAACACACCACTATTGGTTTCCCCCGTCATCTGCCTCCTGTGTCTCCTGTCTGCACTTGGGTCCACATCTACACACCTGGTTGTTACAACATGTGTGTGTAATAGTATGTGTGTGTGTGTGTGTGCACGCACGTGCATGCATGTGTGTGAGTGTGAGCGACGGAGGATACAGGCAGTGTGAGGCTCCAGGGAACCACTTGAGCTTGCAGGCAGAGGGACTGATAAGGCAGCCAGCCATTCATCAGGCCAAATGAAGGCAGTAAAGTTGACTGGAGGCACCCAGGCATCGCCTCAGGATGCCCCTCAGTGGAGATATGTGACTAACATGCAAGCAGGCTTGCATGCATGCGAGCACACATACTGTACACACACAACCACGTGCACACACACACAAACATGCGCATACACATACTGTACATATGTGTCACACACCCACACAGTCTACAGTCTGGAAGTTAGGGAGTAGAGGTAAGGATGAATGGCCTGGAAGGAGGTAGAGAATGCAGGGCTCAGGGGGACCAGAATAGAGGGATAATGGACCTCCAGGAGCAAAAGTCCCATTTCCTCCGTGCTACACCCAGCGAATGAAGCCTCTGTCTGATACACGTGGCCCGCTCTGCTCAGAAAACATCCATCAGGCAGATATTACAGTAATCCAGAGGTGATACATTAGCCCGGGTGCCAGGGGGACAGTGTGCGTTGGTAATGGATACCACCCGAGCTCCTTGCCTTTGTCACAGGGGCCTTTCGCAGGGAGCGGCGTGTGAACACTCTGCACAGCTGAACTCTTCCTGCTTCATGCCGTTATTTGAATTTATTCCGCCGTAATGCGCTCTGTATTTTATTCTTAATCACACTGCCCAAAGGATCGAGACATATCTCCGCCATAGAAAAGTGCTGCGAAGTTGCACCTCTTATGAAAGCAATACATTACTTCAGCACTTAGGCCAGCCAAAGAGGAGAGATGAAGCTAGTTCCAGAGTGCTTGTGGTGTGTTTATAAGACAATATTAGTGTCTCACTGGTGCCTTGACACAGCTTGCACCATCAATTACAGAGAAGACTCTATCTTAGCTTACATGAATCCCACCTCAGGGTTATTATGAATCCGATTTATTTGCTCCGCTTATGTTTATTATTGTGTTTTATGGTTTACATTCTGTGTTAAACGTCATCAGCGGTTCTGCAGTGCATGTGTGTCTCATCCTGGAGGGGATGGGAATGGTTTATGGAGCTGTGAGTGCCAATAAACAGACAGCCAAAGCCTTTTGGATGTACATCTTTAATGTTTTATGCATGATGAATTCAATAGTTTCGCACAGGTTCAAGGCCAAATGCTAAGCGCTGACAGCACTTCGTACAGTCAACTGCACTTCTTCAACAGGACAGAGAGAGAGAGAGAGAGTTGTGAAAGGAAGAGAGAAGGGATCCCATCTGGGTTTGCCGACTTGTCTGTATGTTTACCTGCCAGACAAACAGAGCAGCCCAGGGCAGGATCAAGGTCCAGGGATAATGGAAACACAACCCTGTCAGGAGACGTAGCTCCCTCGCCTGAAGAGTGCAGACAGACACAAAGGGCCCAGTGGTGATCTGGTCATCTGGATACAGTCATCCTGAAGCTGCCCTGGACCGGGCCAGAGGCCGGGTGTGGGAATTCCAGGCCAGTGCTATCTCTAAGGGATCTGTCCCAGGCAGACGGGATGAAAGGCAGAGCAAGAGGAGTGGCAGACACACCAGCAAGGAAAGAATGACTGATGAACCAAGGATCACAAAGTAGTGCATGGCTAGATTTAGGGCCTCAAGACATTCTGTACCAGTATTTTCTAAATGTATTTATATATTTATTTAGGCCTTTATTTACCCAGGGAAGATTTGCTGAGTATGTATGCATTTTCACAACAATGCCCTGCGTATACACAATTCACACAAACTCACACAATTACACACATATGATTGTGACTGTGTGATCCCCAATACAACCAGGGTATTCTATTGTTGGCGACTGATGACTAGCATCAGTCAACAGTGCCTTGCTCAAGGGCACTTCAGTTGTTGACCAGATTTCCCCCTGAGGGATTGATTTTACTGGATTTTACTGGATTTTACTGGTCACGAGATACAATATATTTCATTATCGCGACGCAACACTGTTAGTGATAATTGTTTTGGTACATACAGGCATAACAGGCATACAGGCATTAAGCATACAAGCATATTACAGGCGCCATCAAACAACTACAACAGAAAAAGAGAATCACATGAATGTGAAAATATGGGTTGAATGTATAGTTTCAGTTCTCCAGCATCGGGTCAGGTCAAGCAGAAAGCACAATGATGTACCGGACCAAAGGAAAGCAAAACAGCAGGTTACTGGGGCTAGTCAGCTTTCTCTGAAAGAGGGGGAGGAAGGGAGAGAGAGAATCAGAGAAAGTTACCACAGTGATAAGAAAATGTATCCAATTTAAAAACAATACAATATAACACAATAATATATCAATAATCACCTGAATCAAGTGTAATTTAATGTAGAACGGAGCCTGGGCCTGAAGAGTCAAGATGTCTGCCAACATTTGCCAACGGTGTGCAACCAGCGCACTCGGGAATGTCGGAACATTTCGACATGTTTATTACTTCAAGGCCAGGTGAGAATGATGGGATCCATCAAAATACCACTGAGACCCAGATATCTCACAAACTTTCTATATGCCAGGTGTAAATGTGAGAACGTGCTTCTTCCCTCCTCTTCCTCTCCCCCTCTCCCCCTCTCCGCCCCGGCGTGGCTGTCTCTACTGTGAGTCTGCCTTTGATAGCAGTCACACTGGGAGACAGACAGGCCTGTGTCAAGATGATGGCCTCAAAAACAAGACGATTGACAGCTACTGTCTGACAGCCATCTCCTCCATCCTAAACACACTTTGGGTCCCCTGCCCCCACCCCCCATCCCCTCTCTCTCTCCCCTGCCACCCCCCCCCCCCTCCCCCCCAAGAGACTGAGTTGAAGTAATGCTTGTCGTAAGCCTGCACCTGTCGTGGTGTTTTGTTTTGGTCAAGACACACTGAGAAGACATTTTAGAAGATATCAGTTACTTCCACAGTTACTTCAAATCCCCAGAAGCTCTACTGTAACTACGCTATACATGCTTCTTCACATTCATCTTTTGCCGCCTCTTTGGATTCTGAGCTCCATCCACCACATGGCGGCGAATTCATAACCAAATACTAATCTATGTGTTTGTGTAAGAATGGGTGATTTCATTTGTGTAAAAGGATACAACCTTTACCATATAAGCATCACAAATTTGGAATTTAACTTTCTGACAGGTAACTTTACACCAACTTTACACCAACAACAACAGTGATGGGTATTTGATATCCATATAACCAGAGGACGAGGTATTCACTAACACTGAGTGAGACATTTAGCCGTCTGAGGTTTGTCTCCCGAGACAAGGCACGCCATCTCAATGTGAGACGGTGTCACTGAAATAGAGACAGGCAGACACACAAAACACAAAGGGACTGAGATATTTGGCAGGAAGGCCAAACACGGATGCATGCACACGGACCCTGTACAGTACATATAGATCTATATACTGCAAACACACATGCAACTACGTGCATATACACACACACACACATACACAAACACACACCAAGATTTCTCAGGTTGTGGTAGTGTTTCATCAGTCAGTCTGTGTCAGACCCAGTGTGTTTACCCCAGTAAGACGTTCGACCTGCTGAGCCGTCATCACATGACACACATCTCGTTCTCTAAGTGATTTCTCTTCATCTCCAAATGAGTTCCGCTAATCAGAGCTGAGAGATGAGAGCTTATCGGCATTCACCTCTTCCCACTTCTTTCAACCTGCTTCCACGTCGTTAGGGGGAAATTAATGGCGGCAACTGAGAACCCAGATGTTTCTTCACTCCCCTGACCGGGTCTTTTTCAACTTGCCTCATGATCTTTCATCTTTCATTATTGCCTATGACTGAGGGAAGGTGGCTGGGGCTTCGAATGATCATATTTAATCATATTACACTATTTATACATCACATTTAGGGCGGGATCCACAAAGAATATAAACAAATATCTTAAATTATGGCTATGTGTCTAATACACCCGTCGCTTATCAATGACTTGCTTGCAGTCAACATGTATGAAACGGATTGTTTTTCCTCAGTACATTTCCGTTTTATACCGTTTTGAATACGAGTATAGTTTTGGAGATTTATAGAAAGAAAAAAGATTCTGCGATAATAGCCATTTACTGGAATACACAAAACACGTTGTCATTTTACGGCTGATTTATGAATCGTTTTCAAATAAATGCTAGATTATCGAGAGTATTTGTGTTCTTATGCACGATACAAAAGCGGGCTGAAAAATCATTTATTCGTGCCGCGCTCAGCGCCTAACGCCACACACACACACACACACACACACACACACACACACACACACACACACACACACACACACACACACGTTGTGAACGCTGTGAAAAACAACTCTGATTAACCCAAAACTGCATGGTAACATAAATTCCTTACCTCAGATCTGAGTTGGTGAGTTAACACGAGAAATCTCGTTGTTGGCAACCAATGTGTTAACAATTGTGTGTATTGACTGAGCCGTACTGTATTGTACTCATTCTGCAATCTGTTAATAAAATTGTCAATATATTGTATTTATCATTTAAAAAAATTATATAATATAATATATAATTATTGGCATATTTATTGATGAAGGATTGCACTACAACTCGTACACCTTACTGTAAATTGTACCTAAATTGTACCTCATCCCATTTCTGCTTTGCACTATATAGTACTGTACATTGTATATTATATGGTAACTCAGTTACGTCTATTCTGCATCGAACATTGTACATATGTCTATACTGAACACTGTGACCTCATTTTCTACTTCTAAATTACATGCTATACTATGTTATTTGATACTATCTTGTCTAGCACAGTCTCTGGAGCGTAACAGTAAGAAGCATTTTGTATGAAAGTATTCTGTACTTCTGTATGACAACTATTAAAGAAACTTGAAACTTGAAACTTGAACTATTATATATAAGCGGCTGGGTGGCGCAGCGGACATTGCGCTCGTCACCAACGCAAGAGACACCGGGTTTGAATCCGGCTGTCGGCGTTGCCTCCGGCTTGGGCCGGCCGTCATACCAACTCAATTGGCAGAGTTAGCGGGTGCAGGAGTCGAAGGTTGGTAGTCTGGTCGTTGTGAACAGCAACTCCTACAGGTCGGTTGGGGCGCCTGCACAGCAAAGTCAGGAAAATGGCGGGGGCAGTGTGAGCCTCCTACACGTTACTCCTCGCCAAATGAGAGTCTGCGCTGGCAGGTGAAAAGATGTGACAGGCTGCCTCCACATGTATCGGAAGGGACATGTGATGCAAGGCTTCTATATCCTCCCTACAACCGGCCAGTGAGGGGCAAATGCGAGCAACGATCAGGACAGGGGAGGGAGAATTGGCACGAGAGGTAAATTGGGATGGGGAGAAAAATCACAGAAAAAAGGAGGAGAAAAAATAGATTACAAAATAAATAATATATTATATATATATATAATATATATATATATAAAATTCTCAATTTATATTGGCTTACATTTTTACAGTGCAGACATCTCAACTCCAATCTGACATGCCTACATGCAAATGAACATCCGGTTGTGTGGATGGCATGTTCCTTGGCAAACATCCACGAGTTTGAGGTTCCAAAATCCGAACGCACGAGTATTCACTTCTGCACAATGACATTCAGTTTAAGACTTTATATTGAAAGCATCTATTGCCAAATGTATTATATTTGATTTATCTCCCAGATGTGAGGTTGCGGAGATGGAATAACATCTCCATCTCACCTCTAATCTGCGGCCGGCTGCTGGATGTGTTTGGTTAAATTTTATGTGTGTTTACTGAGAATGTAATTACCGCTTTTAGACGTGCAGCTGTTTGAAAAACTGATTTTATGGATAACAGCCATTGCCAAAAAAATATTATAGCTCCCAAGGCTTAATTTGTCAATTATTAAATCATGATTACATTTTTTTATGCCATTAGCAACCCGGGTTCTCACAGTCCATTTCTGTTAGGTCAGTAACTCTTTCAATGCCTTTCACAAAAACCACCACTGAAATAGTATTAATTTAAATCTCCATGATGGGCCTCACTTCTTTTTCCCCAATTTGGATAATAAAGTGCACAAATGATTCATGGCAGACAAATGCATAATTCATAATTAGATTACTGCTTGATGGAGTGGTATTAAGTGGTATTAATTGTGAAGACACATATGCAGCCGTTAATACATCTCCAGAGTCCCCCCCCCCCCCCCCCCCCCCCCCATCTACTTTATTTTACACATTGCTCACTCATCTGTAGTCAGCTGCTGGGTCTAGTTAACCAAGTTGTGGTAACACATTGTTAACAAATTAACCATGCACACGGATAGGGCAGAGACTCTAAGTGATGGCCACAACAATATGCAAAGTGATGGCCACAATATGAATTTGCCTTTAAAACTTATGGGGGGGGGGGGGGTAATTTATCGAGGGTGTCACATGGCAGCAGTGAGTAATTATTCCCAACACCCCCCCAGAGTGGAGTGGCTAATGTATTCCAGGGCTGCAGGGGGAGCTGTCAGGAAACACATACTAGTGCTGCTCTCTGACCAGGACTGTGCACATGCATTTTGGGGAGGCAGGGGCTCAAGCTACAAAATGGGAAAAAAACCTCCCTCACCTAAGATATTTAATGGGGAGGGGAGGTGTTCACTTTTATAAATAGGGAACCTCGTTTTTAACTTTCCTGTCCCAAATCTGTATGCAAAAAGAAATAGGCCTACATCAATAACCCCTTTCTAAGAAGGCACTTAGTGTATGGCAGGGAAAACATGCAGGTAGGGGCTCTACATCCCCCCCCCCCCTGGACCCTATATGTGTACATGCCTGTCACTGACCACACTACCTGGGCTGGAACAAGACTCTGAACATGCAGCCACAAAGCGCTCTCTAAAAGTAGGATTTTTTTTGTCGTCCTCGTCTTCTTTCATAATATTCTCCCGTCACTGGTCTGCATCACCACCATATACTGTGGGTCTTGCATTATTTCCAGAAGTCTTGCTCATCCAAATTCTGTTTCACTGCGGGTTCATCTGAGAACACTGTTGTGTTGTTGCAGACCTTTCTGTTCAATGTGAGCGCCTGGCTATCGGCCATGTTTTCTCCAAGCAGCTGGTGGTAATCATTTATCAACCTACAGAATAGCACCTTTGATCCCACTTTGTTCACATGAGGAAAAACAAAGACTATCTGTGTGCAATGTTTCTCCTCAGGACTGAGGAGTAAATACTGCAATTAGCTATTATGTAAGATGTACGTTTCGTATGACTTTGGGTTTTGCTAAGATCCAGTATCCAAGATGTTCCGTGAACTAACGTTATAACAAGAGTTGTTTCTTTCTTATTTTTTGTGCCTTTTTCTCCCATTTTCTCCCTAAATTAGTCAGTTATGCCAATTCCTTGTGTGTCTGTCGCAGTCCTGGTCATTGCGCTGCCCTACTGTCAGTCTGGGGATGATGTAGACTACCCTACTGTCAGTCTGGGGAGGGTATAGACTACCCTACTGTCAGTCTGGGGAGGGTGTAGACTTCCCTACTGTCAGTCTGGGGAGGGTGTAGACTACCTTATTGTCAGTCTGGGGAGGGTGTAGACTACCCTACTGTCAGTCTGGGGAGGGTGTAGACTACCCTACTGTCAGTCTGGGGAGGGTGTAGACTACCACATGTCTCCTCCGAACAGGCACACTGACCGACCAGTAGGAGTCACTATTGCAACAATCAGGACGTTGGAAGGTCTGACAAAGCCAGAGGTACCGCTGCCACTGGAAGTGAGCCTGGGTCTCTGTGGTGGTACATACAGCCATTCCAAATGCTGAATCAAGAACCTCCTCTTTCAATCTGTCATCTTTCTCTCCCATTACAGATGCCAAAGTGTTGACACTGGTAAGGTCGAAACGTCCCACTACATGCCAGCTGGACCAAATACCCCCCCCCCACTCCTCCAGACCATAGCACCAGACATCCTCCCATTCCTAACTGTAACCATCAACTCCTCCCTCAAATCGGGGTTGGTTCCCACCTTCCTAAAACAAGCCAGAGTCACACCGCTCATAAAAAAAACCCACTGTCATAGATAAATATTGCCCTGTCTCTCTTCTCTCCTTCCTTTCTAAATCAATTGAACCTGCTGTATCCAACCAACTCAATGATTATCTATTACAGAATGACCTCCTAAACCCAGTCAGGATTCAGGACTGGTCACTCCACTGAGATGGCCCCCATAGCAGTCACAGAGGCTCTTCACTTAGTAAGAGCGAAGGGCCTCTCCTCTGTCCTGATTCTCCTGGACCTGTCGGCAGCCTTCGACACAGTCAACCATCAGATCCTCCTCGCACCCCTTGCAGGAATGGGAGTGGCTGGCTCTGTGCTGGCATGGCTGTCATCCTACCTCGACAACCGTTCCTACCAAGTATCATGGAGAGGGACCCTGTCGCCACCCCCGTCCCCTTCAGATGGGCGTCCCCCAGGGCTCTGTCTTTGGACCCCTCCTCTTCTCCCTCTACACCAAATCTCTGGGTAACTTTATCACGTCTCAGGCCTTTTCGTATCATTGCTATGCCGATGATACTAAACTCTTCCTCTCCTTTCCTCCCTCAGATATCCATGTCTCTGAGCGGATCTCGGCCTGCTTGTTCGACATCTCCTCCTGGATGACGACCAACCACCTCAAACTGAACCTAAGCAAAACAGAGTTGCTTCACCTGTTAGCCAAATCCTCCCTGCTGAACGACCTTTCCATCACAGTGGAGAATGCAGCCATGGCTTCGTCCCTGACTGCAAAGAACCTGGGTTTAGTCCTTGACGACTGGCTGAACTTCTCCACTCACATTGCCGCAACAACCACAACCTGCAGATTCCTCCTGAGCAACATCAGAAGGATCCACCCCTTCCTGACAAAAGAAGCCACTCAACTCCTCATGCAATCAACAGTTTCCTCAACTGCAATGCAGTGCTCGCTGGTCTACTGACCACTGCCACCAAGCCACTTCAACTCATTCAGAACGAAGCGGCCTGCTTGATCTCCAACCTACCAAAGTCAGCCCATGTTACCCCACTCCTTAGCTCCCCATCACCACACGAATCCGCTTCAAGGTCCTCGACCTGGTTTACCACAGGGCGACAGTGGTTCGGGAGGTAGAGCAGTCGTCTGGTAATCCGATCGATTCCCACTCCTCCCGGGCAGTGTGTCGAAGTGTCCTTGAGCAAGACACTTAGCCCCTAATTGGGATACAATTTTACTTCAATATGAACAGGCTGACTCTAGAGCTATGTGGCAGGGCCTCAGAACGATGACAGATTACAAAGGCACCTCCCTCAAACTGAACAGTGACATCTCCTTAGCAAATGATCTCAATACCTTCTATGCAAGGTTTGAGGCTGGGAATAACAGCACCAGCCTACAAACCACTGCAATAGAGGGGGGGGCGCTGCTGATGGAGACTCAGTGTTCAGGATAACAGAACATGAGGTGAGGAGGACCTTTAAGAAAGTGAATATCAGGAAGGCAGCAGGACCGGACGGTATCCCCGGCCGCATCCTAAAAGTCTGTGCCGACCAACTGGCCCCGGTATTCACTGACATATTTAACCTGTCCTTAGAACAGGCTGTCATCCCCACCTGTCTGAAGAAGTCCACCATTATCCTTGTACCTAAAAAATCCAAGCCTGCTTACCTCAACGACTACCGCCCTGTAGCTCTCACCTCCATAGCCATGAAGTGCTTTGAGAAGCTAGTGAAGGGCTACATCTGCTCTTCCCTCCCCATCAACATGGACCCCCTGCAATTTGCATACCGCCCCAACAGGTCCACGGAGGACGCCATAGCCCATGTGCTGCACACAGCAGCATCACACCTGGACAAGAGGCAGGGGAACTATGTGAGAATGCTATTCATCGACTACAGCTCAGCATTCAATACCATAGTCCCCTTCAAACTCATAGCCAAGCTCAGGGACCTAGGCTTGAACTATGACCTCTGCCAGTGGGTCTTGGACTTCCTGACGGGCAGACCCCAGGTGGTGAGAGCAGGCAACTGCACCTCCTCATCCATCACTCTCAACATAGGGGCCCCCCAGGGCTGTGTCCTGAGTCCCCTCCTCTACTCCCTGTACACACATGACTGTGTGGCACAGCGGAACAACAACACAATCATCAAATTTGCTGACGACACAGTAGTGGTGGGCCTGATCTATGCAAACAATGAGAGGGCCTACCTGGAGGAGGTTAAGGTTCTAGCGGGATGGTGTCAAGAGAACTGCCTCTCCCTGAACGTCAGCAAAACAAAGGAGATGATTGTGGACTTTAGGAGGTTGGGGGTCAGGGACTACAGCCCCCTCAGCATCGACGGGGCACCGGTTGAGAGAGTGAACAGTTTTAAGTACCTCGGAGTCCACATATCCGAGACTTGACATGGACCACACACATTGACAGTGTTATCAAGAAGGCACGACAACGCTTCTACTTCCTTAGGCGCTTAAGGAAGTTCAACGTGAGTCAGAAGATCCTCAAGAACTTCTACTCATGCACAAAAGAGAGCATCCTGACAGGTAATATCACCTCCTGGTTTGGGAATAGCACTGCACAAGACCGTAGCAGACTACAGAGAGTGGCCAGTTCAGCCGAACGCACAATTGGAGGGGGGATTCCCACCCTCCAAGGCATTTACAACAAGCCGTGCATGGGCAAGGCTAAGAGAATAATCAAAGACTCCAGCCACCCAAACAACTGCCTCTTTGAACTGCTGCGGTCAGGCAAGCGATACCGGAGTCTCATGGCAAGCACAGAGAGACTCAGAAGGAGCTTCTATCCCCAGGCCATCAGGATGCTCAATGAACAATGATTGCTCAATGAACAATGATTGAACAAGGAACAATAACAGGCCAGCAACACACCCACAGCACACACAAACTCACTTTAAATAAACAACACACTGTAGCACCCACTTTATCACACTTTACACTTTACACTTTATATTTATATTATTGGTAAGGGAACTGCACATCTCTCATTCCTTATTCCTTATTGCACCTCACCACCACAACGGTGGCACCACAAGCTAAGCTATACCTCACCATTTTTGTACCAGATGTACATACTGTATATAGAGGTATACTGAACAATTGTTGTTTACACTTGTGTTTACTTGACTTCTTGACTTTCTATTTTTTACTTATTATACTTATTTATACTATCTTATTATTATCTAGCACACTCTCAGGAGCGAAACAGAAAGAAACATTTCATGCAAAGTATTCTGTATTTCTGTATGACAAATAATAAAGAAACTTGAAACTTGCTCCTGATGAGCAGGTTGGCACCTTGCATGGTTGCCTCTGCCATCGGTGTGTGAATGTGTGAGTGAATGGGTAAATGTGAGGAACAAATTGTAAAGCAATTTGGATAAAAGCGCTTTTTAAATGCAGCCATTTACCATTTATATCGTGCAGCAAAGGGAACGGTTCCCGCCCACTTCCAGTCAATGGTCTCTAACTACACACCCTCAAGACCCTTCCGCTCTTCTGGCCACCTCAGACCCACTCCTATCTAAGCTCTGGGAGGGTCATCAAAGAGAAGCTGCCTATTCTCGGTCCTTGCTCCACAATGGTGGAACGAACGTCTCACCACAGTTAGAACAGCCGAAACCAGGCCCGGACTGGCCACCGGGAGCACCGGGAGTTTTCCCGGTGGCCTGGCCTGCACAGATAAAAAAAATATATATATATAAAAAAAAAAAATTATATATTTAGTAGTTGTTTTAATAGTTGTTAAATCTGACATTACAAAAAACAATATGTGGTGGTTATGATTGGGGCTGAAGTTGAATAAACAATTTATGAAAGAGAGAGTCAAAATAATTCCAAGATAATTCAAAGATTACACACCTTTGCCACATTGGCAACAAACATAATCAAATCAAATCAAATCAAAATTTATTTATAAGGCCCAACAACACACGTTAATGTCCCCATGGGCCGTACAGGTCTTCTTTAAACAAGTCAAGAAGAAAACATAACAATAAGTCAAGAACAGAACAAGGACACCATAAGGTCCAACAAATTTAAAATAAATGCAAATAAATGAAAGAATGCAAGCACTCCCAGACATACCCCACGCGAAGGTAAGGAAAAACTCACTAAAACCTAACAATAGGGAAAAATGCTCCACAGGCAGTGTGGAGGAGAGAAACTTTAGAAGGGCCATTCAAGGGGGGATCTCCCTTCTTAGATGTCGGTGATAGTAGTGTTGCAGACTAACAGTTGGTAAGCATGCACTCAAGTGTGTAGTGAAACACAGATGAGGGCATGCAATAGCAACTGAACATTTTGAAAGATTGAAGATAGAGCTGATAATCACTGCAAAGTTATCAAACAAATAAGAATCTGATCAGACACAAGGGTTAAGTTGTTGTTCCCTTTCTAATTTCCTCAAAAACATCTAGTCTAGTTAATGTGATCAATATTATTTGACAATTGATGCTTTTTGTTGGAAATTTCAGTCAGTGAGCTCATACTTTGAGCTAATTTTATAGTTAAAATGATTGAGACAACGCAATCTTCTGTCTTCGTTGTGCATGCATGCGTGTGCTCACCACACGTGATACATGTGTCACTATTCTGGCAGTGGCTACTGTTATTATAGTATTGTAATGAAAGGTCTGTTATTTAATGTTTGTGTAAAGGGCTATTTTAACTGTTGATGGGTAGTGCATCAGTAAAGTGAATATGGTATTGTGCTCTTGACTTGTTTGAATAGGTGGAGAGAGTGGTTAACTGTATTATAATAGTAAATAGAAAAATATGTTGTGCTCTTGCTTTTTTCTTTTTGAAGGTGGAGAGAGTACCATTGCTAGTGCCACAACAGTTTTATTTGAGGTTCATAACAGTACATTGTACTAAGCAATTGTTGGCTCATTAGTTTGTGATTCACATGCACTAAAAATCACCAGAATGCAGGAAATTAAGTCTTTGTAACTAAAATCTTCCGGGTGGGGGACCCCCAGACCCCCCGCTTAAAAAGTGGCCTGATTGGGGCTATATTTCGCGCTATATCTCCCGGTATGAATTATTTCCCCAGTCCGGCCCTGGCCGAAACCCAACCAATCTTTCACCGTCGATTAAAATCACACTTCTTCAATCAATATCTGAAATGAAAGAAGAAAGAAAAATTATAATAATAAATAAACACTAACCTTCTTTAGTCTTCTACTATCATGCACTCTTCCACTAAATATGTCTCTACTACTAGGCACTCAACACTACAGCACCCAAGTTTCAACACTGTTTGATGGACATTGTTACTCAGCTGAAAGAGTTGCACCCTTCCTGCTTACTTGGCATACAGAACTTGTAAGTCGCTTTGGATACAAGTGTCAGCTAAATGACTAAATGTAAATGTAAAACGTGGTGGTAGGCGAGTGCTTTTGCCTCTACAATACCCACACAAGTTGTTTCAAGTCAAGTCACACTGTCTTAACAACGAGATGCCGTGTTATGCGTTAAGTTAAAGATAGTCCAGAGTGAAGTAGTTGTCATGAGCTGACGTGGTAAAGACACGGTCTGAGGGTGATCTGTGTGGCAACATTATAAAGCCCTTCTCGCGGTTGGTTCAAGTAAAGTCTAACAGAGTCCCTGCACTGCCTACGAGTGTTGCCTGAAGACAAACAAGGGGCCTTACTCGTTGTAACAGCCCAGATAATAACGGTGCCTTTAGCATCTATGAGAAATCTCCCATTATCTATTGATTCAGTCTCACCCCTGCGTCTCAGTGACTATTACGCCTCCCCCTAATTCCCATTACCGGGAACACTGTACCCTTATCAAGGGAGACAATAAGCCGCTTGTCAGCACAGCGCAGAACATATGAGGAAGCATCTGCCCAGTGCAGAGGAACTCATGACTGTGGTGAAAAAAAGCACCCTGCCTCTCCTTTCTTTCTCTCCTCTCTCCCTTCACCCCCCCCCCCCACCCCGCCCCCCCCCCCCGTCCGCCCACCGCCTCCTCCCCAGTCCTCCCTGTGACCTCTAGGCCTACATGGATGGGGGGAGGACACATGTGAACCACAAGGTACCTCTGATCGTCACAGGGATAAGGGATTAAATTGCCCTTGTTCCACAAAGGGCACGATGTTGTTGGGGGGGGGGGGGTGCGGCCAGCACTGGTGGGGAAAGGGGGTAGGTAGTACGTGGGAGGGGTCTGGGGGGTTGACCACCCCCCCCCCCACACACACACACACACACACACACACACACACACACACGCACACACACACACACACACACACACACACACACACACGCGCACACACATACACACACACACACACACACACACACACACACACACACACACACACACACACACACACACACACACACACACACACACACACACACACACACACACACACACACACACACACACACACACACACACACACACACACACTCCTCAAAATAGAAGCCCAGCTCCATGAACCATAAACCTGTAACAGAGATATGTCTCTGCTGATGATGGCATCCGATTTTTTTATTTTTATTTTTTCCTTTCAAACTCCCCCCTGTGCTGTGCTGTGCTGTGCTGTGCTGTGCTGTGCTGTGCTGTGCTGTGCTGTGCTGTGCTGTGCTGGGCTGTGCTGTGCTGTGCTGTGCTGTGCTGTGCTGGGCTGGCTGTTATCTCCTTCCTCCCTGCTGTGTCTCCCTGCTCTTTAAGACAAAGGGTAATAAAGCTATAAATTGTGTGTTCTGCGGAAGGTATGGACATTCTGTCTGGGAGACGCTGTAAGAACTGCCATAAAGCACCCTCAAAGTCATAGATAAAGATTTACAGTTATTTAACATCCTCCTCTTCCCTTAAATCACAGTGATAAGAGAATTAAGTGATGGCTATAGGTTCTTTGTCCTTAGTCTATTGATTTTTTTCGCCCCCTCAGAAGGATCCTGAACATTATAATTATTGTGCCCAGCAGTTTTATGTTGGTTTACAGAGTAGGAGAGGCATCCCTTCGCCTTCGATTCTAACACAGTTAAAACAAAAAGCACCCGTTTTTCAATTTGTTAATGGCCTTCCAATTATGCTTAATTTACCCCATTTGGCCAGAAAATGGTTTATCTGAGGCTCAATTCTATAAACAGCTTCTTTAGGTCCTGCTTCTTTAGTCACCATGCAGCTGTGTGAATAGAACACATATGTTGTTTGGAACATTCTCTCAGTAAGTGCATTAACATGCACATTACTATTGCAGTTAAGGTCTTAAACAGGATATAGTCCGGGATGTGCAGTAGTATAGGAAATATAGTAGATATATAGTAGTATGATAAGGCATTTAAAGGAACACACCAACATTTTGGGAAATTAGCATACGTCTTCTCCAGAGAGAGACAAGAAGATAGATACCAGTTTCCTCTCTGTGCGTTCAGTAGAAAGCTATCTGGCTGCATGTTAGCCTAGCTTAGCACAATGAATGGAAGCGGACATGACCGGTTAGCCTAGGCATTGTCCAACTAACACCTCTCCCGAAGGCTAACCAGGAAGAATAGCCCCAGCACTGCTGTGGCTAATGGGGATCCAAATAAACTTAAACCGGTCATGTCTGCTTCCATTCATTGTACTAAGCTAGGCTAACATGCAGCCAAATACTGTAGCTTTCTACTGAACACAGAGAGAAAACTGGTATCTATCTTCTTGTCTATCTCTGGAGAAGGCGATAAGCTAATTTCCCAAAATGTTGGCGTGTTCCTTTAAGTCTCACTACTTGTTACATTCAATGGAGCTTGGGACTCATAGGTCTCCCACGTAATGCCTCAAGCCCTTACAAGCTCCCATTTGATTAGGACCATTTCAAAACACAATGTTACATATGAATGTGTGGAAAACATTGACACAGTGTTAAGCTGCATCTCAAATTAATCTTTTAAAGTGGTACTATTTCTTTGTTCCACAGCATTAAAATGCATTTCTTTGCAATTACCATGCCATACTGTATAGTCAGTATCTCAGAGTAATTGAGTGTTGTCATATTATGTGACCAGCCAAAAATAGCCACTATTGGGTCTGGAGGAAAGGCATGGGTGTAGATGTTTGAGTAGCATTGGAACACCTCACTCCAGAACCTATGGAGCTTCGGGCAAAACTAAAAGAGGTGACCCAGTGAGCCCTCAACAGATTTACATTTACAGAGTGGTGAGACTGAGGGGTAAATTGAGTGCAATCTTGTACAAGAATAAGGAAGTCTATGCATCACCTTAAATTGAATTAACTGATGTCTGGAATTAATAGAACAAGAGTGGATACTGCGGAGGCCCTCATCCCAGGTGTCTATTGGAATGTCCACCTGAATATCTCTCTCCCAGGACTCCCTCAAGCATTGTGTAGATGAAATATAGTGTTCTGTAAATTAGTCTACAAACTTGGATATCAGGCCTTTGGTATTGGGCTCTGTACTCATGAGGGAATATATCACAGCAATTGGTGTATATATGTTTCAAATTTTCGAATATTTAAACGAACATAGTTCCTAATTTGTAAATGAGGGGGGGGGGGGGGGCTCATATTTATGCTGGAGTTGGGGAAATGAGGCAAAATGACCATCTATGTAAAGGGTTTCTATAGAGACTATTCCTTTTTCCTTCCATTTTAAATAAATGTGCTCGGATTGTGAAGGGGGGAAAGCATGGTGAGAGATGGGAGTACAGACCCATGTTTCAACACTACTACTGGGCAGCCAATGCAAGAGCTCTGGTCTACTGGTAGGACTCATACCCTGGTGAGACCACCACTACCACCCCTCTGCATGGCTGGCCATAGAACAGAATGCTAGCAGCATCTCTCTCCCAGCACTTCTCTTTGCAACAAAAAGGTCCCTTGGGGCCGCTATAAGAGACAACTTTATGATAAAGAACTTGTTGAAAATATGGTACCAGATCAGAAAAGTCTTTAAATTACCGAAATTAAAAAGTTGATGTATTTTCATATGCCCGTATAAATGGATATTGGTGTATTACCATGGAAATAGAACTCACACAAATCACAAAACCCAACAGTTAACAGTGCAAGTTGTTTACATACCTCAGTATCTGGGCTAATATCTACATATTCAATCTTTATATACATATCCCAGCGATCATATTCTTGTTTCTCATATTCAGGAAGTGAGCTCATCCCCGCTATTGTAAACAAGATAAAACCGAAAGACAGAAATAGTGGAGTATCCAGAATAATATCAGAATGTCAATGTGCACGTGAACTCAACCCAATAAATCTCCTCATTCATTTGTCCTTGTGCAGATTCACCCCTGACCTTGTGCAAATAAAAAGGTTCAAACTCATCAATATCAAAGTTACAAAAAGTAACCATACAGAACGATAATATTATTCCAAGTTTCAATTCAAATAGTGGCCCATGATGGCTCCTGTGAGGAGAGAAAATGACCTCCTCTTGCCCCCCCCCTTGCATGTGTCAGTTTACAGACTCTCCTGTCGACACATGTGAGGCCTAATCCCCTGGATGTGATGACCCTGGGGGTTTTGGAGGTGATCGAGTATTATTGGTTCTGCCATTTGACGGGCGCCCGGTCTCCAATAAACAAGGCCATTAACACTTTGAGTGCCAGGGACACGTTTTGTCGTTAGTTCATGCCGCCAGTTGAGTGCCGGCAACGCTGTATAGCGTTTGTTTGTCGTCCTCATGTTAGGCATCTGAACAGATCCAAGTCTTTGCCGACCCTCAGAACAGCATGGATTATGTATTTCCAGCACCCAACGCTGAATCAATGAACACGATCGATATTTGGAATGGCGATCAGGAATTGGAATAATCTTTTTGGATAACATCTGATCTGAGGTAAGGAATCTATTTTACCAGTCTTAGGGTAATCAGAGCTTTTTTCACAGATATATCAACGTGTGCCCTATGTGTGTGTGTGTGTGTGTGTGTGTGTGTGTGTGTGTGTGTGTGTGTGTGTGTGTGTGTGTGTGTGTGTGTGTGTGTGTGTGTGTGTGTGTATGTGTGTGTGTGTATGTGTGTTTGCTGATCAGTAAATAAGATAATAGATTTTTCAGCCCGCTTCCCTGAATGAATGAATGAATGAATGAATGAATTAATGAATGAATGAATGAATGAAAACTTTATTTAACAGATTGCAGAATGGGTACAATACAGTACGGCTCAATACATACAATTGTTAAGGGGATGCAGACCTGAGAAAGACGTTTGTCTTGTTTCCATCAGGGTCCCCCATTTTCAATTCATATAGACATTTATGACATACACAACATACATGTGTGTATGCGTGCATAAGTACACATATACTATCGATAATCTAGCGTTTTTTTTAAAACGATTCATAAATAGGCCGAAAAATGACAACGTTTTTGTGTATGCCAGAATATTCCAGTAAAGGGCGATTATCACAGAATCTATATATTTTCCTGAAAAACGAGGGCTTTTCAAAATGCTATAAAACGGAAATGAACCGATTAAAAAACAATCCGTCTCGACAATGTTGACTGCAAACAAGTCATTGATAAACGACGGGCAGATTAGACACATAGCTATAATTTAAGACAGAGATTATGCGTTCACAACGCTATCATTGAAGTGGGTGGCGGCATTCAACCATGTTTTGACCATGTTATGGCCGGTAATCAAAGTGTTAAAAATACCCTAATCAGTATGTGTTGCAATCTGTGTCTGGATATTGGTTCTGGAGAGAGATATTTGGTATGGCACGAGGACAGTCTCATAAGCATTCACAAACAAAATATCACGTGAATTATTATTATTATTTTTATTTTAGTGGTAGCGGCTTGCAGGTGATACATCCATTATCACAGTTCCGGACATGTACGGGTAGCCTTTGGGAGAGGTGTTAGTTTGACAATGCGTAGGCTACCCATACATGTCCGCTTTCATTCATTGTGCTAAGCTAGGCTAACGTGCAGCCAGATAGCTTTCTACTGAACTCACAGAGAGGACACTGGTATCTATCTTATCGTCTCTCTCTGGAGAAGACGGTAAGCTAATTTCCCCAAATGTCGGCGTGTTCCTTTAAGTCTCACTACTTGTTACATTCAATGGAGCTTGGGACTCGTAATGCCTCAAGCCCTTACAAGCTCCCATTTGATTAGGACCATTTCAAAACACAATGTTACATATGAATGTGTGGAAAACATTGACACAGTGTTAAGCTGCATCTCAAATTAATCTTTACAGTCCCATGTAGAACACTTCAACTGTATATTGGCATCTACCGTGTGCTATGCATCACTATTCAAGCCCGGCACCGTGTGCTATGCATCACTATTCAAGCCCGGCACCGTGTGCTATGCATCACTATTCAAGCCCGGCACCGTGTGCTATGCATCACTATTCAAGCCCGGCACCGTGTGCTATGCATCACTATTCAAGCCCGGCACCATGTGCTATGCATCACTATTCAAGCCCGGCACCGTGTGCTATGCATCACTATTCAAGCCCGGCACCGTGTGCTATGCATCACTATTCAAGCCCGGCACCGTGTGCTATGCATCACTATTCAAGCCTGGCACCGTGTGCTATGCATCACTATTCAAGCCTGGCACCGTGTGCTCTGCAGTCACACACTACAAAGGTTTTCCACAGACTCCCAAAGGCACCACCAGCTTTATGGTATGTTTAAACAAATACTAAATATTTACCCACCACGGATCAGCAGGTGCACGTCCCCGGGCTGTGTACATTTAGACGAGGAACATAATGGTGGTGTTAGTTTAGATGCAACCCCAGGAAAAATGTTAATAACGTTGGTTGTTAACACTTTCATGGCCAACCACATATACATGTTTGCTTGCCAGCGGTTCAGCACCATAAACGCATACGTTTTTATTCTTTTTGGAATAAGCCGATGTAAGGTAAGGAACATCTGACGTCAATTCAAGCTTGATCCTGCAATGATTTCATACCGATCAGGCCGATCAGCGTGTGGGGTGTTCAAAACGAAAGCCGTTACTGGCGATCAAAGAATAAAAAAACAACGAGAATCAAAACCTTCTGTTTAATCATCTTCCATTTATTCATTTGCTTAGATTTTTCAGGTCTGGTCAATTTTAGCATGGTGTTATTCAGTCAAAGATAAAGATTTTTTTATTGATATTCTCATTTGGTTCATAGCAATTTACTCAAGCCTAGTAACAGGCACAGTATTTCTGACACTGGGAATACATTCCCTGAGATCCATAGATGTCCCTATAATCAGATACCAAGAACATGCAAATGGACCATATTAAAAAAAAGTCTGTAAATGTGTATTCTACGTTCTTATGGAATGAATGAGATAAAAAAAAAATATATATATATATATATATATATATATTTTTTTTTATTAATTTTGAGTAAATGTTCATAACGCGATAATTTGCTGTGTAATTAATTAATCTAATTAACGCGATAAACTGACATATCCATAGATATACATATCCCTTACCTATACTCTTACTATAGTTACTATATATCTGTACATATCCCTAGCCTACTCTTTCTAGTTACTATATCTGTACATATCCCATAGCTTTCTACTCTTTCTAGTTATATCTATCCTGTACATATCCCTTGCCTACTCTTACTACTAGTTACTATATCTATCTGTACATATATGGTGAAGAAACTGCCCATGTTGTGCTCATTATATATCTATATAATCTATATAGTGTGTGTGTGTGTGTGTGTACTGGTATGTTTGTCTATATGTGTGCTCACTACGTGCCCAGTCATAATATATATATATATATAATATATATAATATATATATATATATATATATATATATATATATATATATATATATAACACTGTAAATCTGTTCAACAGCTAATCAGGAGGATCTCACTCTCTCTGTCTATATATCTGTCTCTGTGTCTCTTTCTTTCTTTCTTTCTTTCTTTCTTTCTTTCTTTCTTTCTTTCTTTCTTTCTTTCTTTCTTTCTTTCTTTCTTTCTTTCTTTCTTTCTTTCTTTCTTTCTTTTCTTTCTCTCTCTCTCTCTCTCTCTCTCTCTCTCTCTCTCTCTCTCTCTCTCTCTCTCTCTCTCTCTCTCTCTCTCTCTCTCTCTCTCTCTCTCTATCTCTCTCTCTCTTGTACATCACAAGATGTACAAGATACACTACACGACCAAGGTACCCATGTACATGTCAAAATACTTCCCAAAGGTCAGTGAATACCACGATCACAACACCAGAGGGAGCTCCACAAATCATGTTAAACCCAGATTCGGCTCAAATAAGGGACTAAACACGTTTCGCAATTATGCCACATCAATGTGGAACGCCCTACCCAAAGCTGTAAAGGAATGTGGATCACTACCCACTTTCAAAACCTCTCTCAAGGGACACCTACGGGAGACTGCAATTCAACACTGGCCCCTGTAAATATCCTAACCCAACCCCCTCCAATGTACAGTCATTTACCTAGTATGGTTTTGTCAATAGTTCAATGTACAATTGTGTTTGTTTGTACAGTGTCTCCTCCCCCCCCCCCCCTCAATGTACAGTGTTACTTGTTTATACAGTGTGCCCCCCGCCCCCCCAACCACCTCCAATGTAAATTACCCAGTATGGTTGTCAATATCCCAATGTACCCAACCCCCCCCACCCAACCTCCTCCAATGTACAGTTTCTACGTCAAATGTATATACTCCCTTTTCTTGACTCCTTCTGTATCACAAACAGTACTGTATTTGCAAATCTGGTATGTCATAAATGTATAGATGTAGCAGTACTGACTATCTGTATGTCATGTATGTCATATATGTCTATATGAATTGAAAATGGGGGACCCTGATGGAAACAAGACAAACGTCTTTCTCAGGTCTGCATCCCCTTAACAATTGTATGTATTGAGCCGTACTGTATTGTACCCATTCTGCAATCTGTTAAATAAAGTTTTCATTCATTCATTCATTCATTCATTCATTCACAGGTATATTTCTATCTAAAGCCCTAATAATAATAATAATAATAATAATAATAATAATAATAATAATAATAATAATAATAATAATAATAATAATAATAATAATAATAATAATAATAATAATAATAATAATAGTAATGTATTCAGATAAACGTATATCTAAAGCCCTAGCTTGTGTGTGTCACTCTAGACCTCTTGGGTCCAGTCATTGGAATAACAAAGGAACGACAGACTGGAAGCTGGGCCTTTGTTCAGGTGTGAATTTGTCTAGAGTGACATTGATCACATTGAATTCTGGGACTGTAGTCTTTTCATCAAATAGCTGAATTGAGTTTCTTCCTTTCAAAGCCCTGTACTGAGATTTGAAAACTATCGGCTCAAATTTTACAATTGATGGCTTATTTTGAAGGTATGAACCTGTAGTTTCATATTATGTAAAAATAAATGTGAAAATTCTGAGGAAGGAGGGGCCCAACATCCCAGACTCTTAAGCCCGGAGCCTTATTTACTGAAAATCCTTCTCCAAGGACCATTTGCATATTCTTGGTATCTAGGGACATCTATGGACCTCAGTGAATGTATTCCCAGTGTCAGAAATATTGTGTCTATTACTAGGCTTGCTTAAATTGTGATGAAACAAAGGAGAATATGAATTATGATTTGACTGCCACAGATCTCGTTCAGTTCCTTCTTGAGATCATGTGTACAAAAAATCTAAGCAAATGAATAAAGGGAAGATGATTAAACAGAAGGTTTTGTAGATACAGTACTGAATTCTCCCATCCGGACCAATGCAATTTGAAATATTATTATAGAATATAGAATAGTAGACTTATAAATTACCTTATTATAGCCAATTTGCACATTTATGGATTGTGCCAAATCTTATATTTCAAATGCATGAGTTCAATTTGGATTTAGTATCACCAGGCGTGCATAATAACAGATAATGAAATCTACTGTATGTACAGTAGCTTTTTTATTTTGATCAAGGTGCAACCGTTTTGAAACTAATTTCAAATCTAATTATTGCTACATGCTAAAAATAGGGAAGAGAAACTAACTGCGCTTCAATATATGTCAATAACGTTACGTGTTGTGGTTTATTATCCCGAATAATAGGAGATATTAAAAAAATTCATACAGGAGTAATGTGCTTGAAACCCCATAGAGTCGCTCGGAAAAATTCCAACGTTCTTCGAAAGCTCTTGATGTCCTCTACAAAATGGCCGCAAAAAAACTTCAATTCCCGACGTTCAAATGTTCCAAAATGGTCGACTTTCGCGAACTAAACAA
This sequence comes from Notolepis coatsorum, assembly GCF_963971535.1. Taxonomy (NCBI): domain Eukaryota; kingdom Metazoa; phylum Chordata; class Actinopteri; order Aulopiformes; family Paralepididae; genus Notolepis; species Notolepis coatsorum. The sequence continues at coordinate 119,903,619 of NC_140173.1, read as the reverse complement.
GACCAAAACGAAAATGAAAATCTATCTAATAACACTTAAAATGTTTTATATTTGATATTTTTATTAGTTTTTTTAGACATTACAGTAGACAATACGAACGTGACAGTCCAGCACCAAATAATATGTAGAAAGAAATATATATATAATAATAATAATAATAATAATATATATAATATATAATAATATATATAACATAATATGTAATAATAATATATATATATTATTATATATAACAATAATAATAATAATTAAATAAAAAAAAAATATATATATATATAAAAAAGATTAGTTGTTTTAGACATTACAGTAGACAATACGAACGTGGCATACATACACTTATTGACAAAACAAACAAAAGTCAGAAACAATTTAAATAAAAAACCAGTCCAGCACCAAAAAATATGTAGAAAGAATATATATATATATAATAATAATAATTATTATTATAATATATATAATATATAATAATAATATATATAACATAGCATGTAATAATAATAATATAAAAAAAAAAAAAAAAAAAAAAAATAATAATAATAATAATAATAATAATAATAATAATAATAATAATAATAATAATAATAATAATAATAATAATAATAATAATAATAATAATAATAATAATAATAATAAAAGATATGTATATATATATATATGAATAAAAAAAAATATCAAAAAATAAAAAGTTCTCAGATTGTTTCGTGTTACAGTGTCGTTCCTATACAGTGTCCTTGTTTCAGGAGGTGAGAGACGTAGTCAACCGTTCCACATACGAGATAAAGGGTTGCCACACCACATCAAATTTCCCACTTGATCCCTGTAAAGTATATTTAATCTTTTCAACTTTTAAATGGTACATTACATCGCAAATCCACCTACCAAATGTGGGAGGATGTTCATCTTTCCAGTTCATAAGAATGAGACGTCTTGCTAGAAGGGAGGAATGAGCGATGCAGGTCAGTTGTGTTTTTGGTAGATGTAAGTCATCGGAAAGGACGCCAAAAAACCCCAGGAAGTGACATGGTTTCAGTACCCGCCCTGCCAGGTCTGAGTAGAGCTTAAATATGGACGACCAAGTCTGCTAGGCTAGGACATGACCAAAATGTGTGATACAGACCGGCCGGGGCTTGTTTGCATCTGTTACAAGTAGGACTAACCTCAGGGAACATTTTTGACAGTTTGAGTTTGGATATATGTAGCCGATGTACAATCTTAAATTGAATAAGCCTGTGTCTCGCACAGATAGATGAAGCGTGACATTTTTTTAGTATTCTTGACCACACCTCTTCTGATATGTCTATTTCAAAGTCCCTGTGAGGTTTCTGTCCTTGCTCTCTCACTCGTTCTGTTCCTTTAACCACCCTCGCTTTGTTTTCATTCAATTTTCTGTCAATTGGTTCTATTCCCTCATTCACACGTTTCTCCCCGTTGACGTCATCAGAGACGTCACTGATTGGTTCTCTCACTTCCCCACGCTTTTCAATCACTTTCCCCAGCTGTCACTGCTTTTCAATCAATCGATCCCTCATTATTTATAACCCGTTTTTCCCCACCCTAAGTTGTTGGATCGTCTTGATTTGTCTCTGGTTGTTTTTCCCCGTTGCTGCTGCTGCTGCCTTTTTCTCTGTGCTGTTCTCCAGGAATTCCTAGAAGCCTTCGCTTGGATACCTGCTCCCGTGGCGCGCGCTCGCCTCCACTGTTGTTCCAGTTCCTTTTACGCATCGCGTCTGGGTGAGTTATCTTTTTGACTGTCTTGACCTATTCCGTTTTTCGTGTGTAACCTTTACACTGAAGACTACCACCTTTTTGTCAAACAGTCACTCACCCAGCCATTATCTATTTTAGCTTATTCCTTTATGGAGTAATATTTTTGGGATCTTCCATCTCCCTCTGTGTGTTTGCTCACACCGAAGATATTATTTCACAATTGGACTGTGTTTGGATTTTGCTCACTGTGTGTTTACATGAAGATATTCACTGGGACTGTGTTAGGATTTAGCTCACTGTGTTGTTAACACGAAGAGTTTCACTTGGGCTGTTTTTGGAATTGTGCTCTCTGTGTTGTTAACACGAAGAGATTCACTTGGGCTGTTTTTGGAATTGTGCTCTCTGTGTTGTTAACACGAAGAGATTCACTTGGGCTGTTTTTGGAACTGTGCTCACTGTGTTGTTAACACGAAGAATTGTACACCCTGTTCTCCTGCTCGTTTCAAGACTGCTCTGTCACTGACTCGTTCCCTCTCTCCCTCTCTCGGTCTCGCAACAACATCTGAGAATCCGCCGAGAGAATTCTGCAGAGCGGTTCAGAAGTCAACACCTGCTTCCCAAGACTACCCTCACGGGAGAAGCTGCAGAGCAGCAGAACTTTGCTCCTTGTTCATTGTACCTGTCTTGTTTGACCTGCTTTCCCTGTTTCTCTTATTCTTAGTACCAAATAAACAAGCCCTCGTATTTGGCAACTCTGAATCCTACTCTCTTGTGTCGTTGCGTTTGGGGTCGGTGTCAAACCATAACATTACGATCCAACCAATGACGACCCCAGCCGACACAGAGAGAGTAGTCACCTTGGGCATCGAGGGGGTGGTAAGGCGTGCCCTACGCTTCCATCGCGCTCCAGGCAATGTACCTGTTAACCGTCTCTTTGTCCCCAACTCAGTCCGGTCCCGGGTCCTCCAGTGGGGCCATACCAGCCGGTTCGCCTGCCACCCGGGCGTTCATCGCACGTTCTCCTTCCTGGCTCGTCGATTCTGGTGGCCCACCATGAGGAACGACGTCAAGGGGTTCGTACTGGCCTGCGCAGTCTGCGCCCGCAAGAGAGTCAGCACAGCAGCGGCAGTCCAGTTAGAGTCAGCCAAGGAACACGCCCTACAGCTGGATGCGGCTGCAGCTGCTGTACAGGGACTCCGAGAGCAGGTCCTGCTTATTCAAGGTTCAATGGCCGCTTTGGCGGGACAACAGTCCGACATTCTCGCTCAGCTTCACTCGCTGGGCGACACCGTTAATGCCTTTCACCTCTCACACCCTTCAGGAACATTCCCCGCAGCCCCAGCAGATCTCGCATCTCGGGAACCCCTTCTCTCCGTCCCACGGCTGTTCGACGGTAATCCCGAGGAGTGTGCCACATTCATCATGCAATGTGAGTTGGTTTTCCGTCATCAACCAAGCCGTTTTTCTGCTCGTGGGTCCCAAGTGGCTTATATAACCAACCTACTTTCAGGCCATGCTGCCCAGTGGGTCACTTCCTCCTGGGCAATGGAGGCAGATTTTTTGTTCTCCTACCCAGACTTCGTGGCGGAGCTCCGCAGAGTGTTCCACCATCCAGCCCGAGGTCTGGACCCTGGAGCCCGGTTGGGGACCTTCCGACAGGGGAGCGGCAGGGTGACGGACTATGTCATGGAGTTTCGACTGGCGGCGGTGGAGAGTGGATGGAACGAACCTGCTCTTCGCCTAACCTTCATGAGTGGGCTCTGTGACGCAGTCAGGGACCAGCTCGCGACCCAGGAGGAACCTGATTCCCTCGAGGACCTGTTCAGCCTCGCCATCCGCGTCGACGGACGCCTCCAGGAGAGAAGACGTGAGAGAACCCGACGGGGACCCCCAGACGCACCCCCCGAGGACCACGACCTCGAGGAGGATTTCGGTACCCCAGACGTACCCCCAGAGGACCACGACCTCGAGGAGGTTTTCTTTACCCCAGACGTACCCCCCGAGTACTACGACCCCGAGGGGGTTTTCAGGGAGTCCAGGGCTCAGGTCTTTCCGCCTCGCCGGCCTTACGACTGTGCCGTCGACCGCCGCTCAGGGGCTCCCTTTCCCAGCGGCCGCCTCTACAGTGCTGTCCGTCCTGCCCCCTCCGTGACTGGTGGGTTTGTTCCCTCCCGAGCCGTGACCAAGGAGGAACCCATGCAGTTGGGACGCAACCGCCTTAGCCCGGCCGAACGGGAGTCCAGGCTCTTCTCCGGCCGTTGCCTCTACTGTGGCCGGGGTGGACACCGTGTCTCCAATTGCCGTGCCCGGCCAAGAGGACCAGGCTCGCCAAGACCCCGGGAGATCCTGGTGAGCCGTCTTTCCTGTCCCCCGCCCCGGAGGCCCGCTGGTGAGTCGCCTCCGGACCTCTCGTCCATACCCACCTGTGCACCACCCAACCGTCTGGCGGACGTCACCCTAGCCTGGGCGGACCAGCGGGCGACGGTGGGTGCACTCATGGACTCTGGTGCTGAGGGGAGTTTCATGGACGTTGGGTTTGCCACCCGGGCCGGCATTCCGCTTGAGGACCTCGAGAGGCCCTTGGAGGTCTTCGCAATGGATCATCGCCGCCTGGCTGACGTCACTCAACGCACCTGTCCAGTCCTTCTCACCGTTGCTGGTGACCACGTTGAGAGGCTCCAGTTTTTCGTCACCAGCTCTCCTCTTGTCCCTGTGGTCCTGGGCAGGCCCTGGCTCGCGCTGCACGAGCCCCACATCGCCTGGTCCTCCGGTGCCATCAAGGGGTGGAGCCCCTCCTGTCGTGCCCGGTGTCTTCGGGTGCCGTCCAGCCCCCTCACCGGGTCCCAGTCCTCGTCTCCGGCCTCCCTCGCCGGTTCTCTGTCCCTGTGCCCGGCCTCCGCTGTCGGGTCCCAGTCCCCGTCTCCGGCCTCCCTCGCCGGTCCTCTGTCCACGTCTCCGGTCCCCCTCTCCGGGCCTCTGTCTTTGTCCCCCTCTCCAGTGCCCCTGATCGCCGGCTTCCTTGGGTCCCGTCCGGGCAGGCCGGGGCCGTGTGGGTCTCCGGGTGCTGTAAGGTTTGGCTCTTTCCCCACCACGGGCTTCTTGAAGTACTGTGATGATTGGTCCGCTGCTCCAGACATCTGAGCGCGCCTGTCGTGGTGCCGACCGGCGCCGGGTTCCTGCGCCGACTTACCGCCCTGGGCAGAGGGTGTGGCTCTCCGCAAGGGACCTCCCGCTACGGTCCTCGGCCAGGAGGCTCAAACCCCGTTTCGTCGGACCTTTCGAGGTCCTGAAGGTACTCAGTCCGGCGGCCCTGCGCCTGAAGCTTCCTGCATCCATGCACATCCACCCCGTGTTCCATGTCTCCCGGGTTAAGCCCGTCTCCCTCAGTCCCCTTTTGCCTCCAGCTCCTGATCCGCCGCCTCCCGTGTTGGTGGATGATCACTGACTTCCATCGAGCCCATCCTGACGGGCCGGGTCGGCCTGGTCGCCAGGTGGCTCCCGTGGAGGGGGGGGTACTGTGAGGTTTCTGTCCTTGCTCTCTCACTCGTTCTGTTCCTTTAACCACCCTCGCTTTGTTTTCATTCAATTTTCTGTCAATTGGTTCTATTCCCTCATTCACACGTTTCTCCCCGTTGACGTCATCAGAGACGTCGCTGATTGGTTCTCTCACTTCCCCACGCTTTTCAATCACTTTCCCCAGCTGTCACTGCTTTTCAATCAATCGATCCCTCATTATTTATACCCCATTTTTCCCCACCCTAAGTTGTTGGATCGTCTTGATTTGTCTCTGGTTGTTTTTCCCCGTTGCTGCTGCTGCTGCCTTTTTCTCTGTGCTGTTCTCCAGGAATTCCTAGAAGCCTTCGCTTGGATACCTGCTCCTGTGGCGCGCGCTCGCCTCCACTGTTGTTCCAGTTCCTTTTACGCATCTCGTCTGGGTGAGTTATCTTTTTGACTGTCTTGACCTATTCCGTTTTTCGTGTGTAACCTTTACACTGAAGACTACCACCTTTTTGTCAAACAGTCACTCACCCAGCCATTATCTATTTTTGCTTATTCCTTTATGGAGTAATATTTTTGGGATCTTCCATCTCCCTCTGTGTGTTTGCTCACACCGAAGATATTATTTCACAATTGGACTGTGTTTGGATTTTGCTCACTGTGTGTTTACATGAAGATATTCAATGGGACTGTGTTAGGATTTAGCTCACTGTGTTGTTAACACGAAGAGTTTCACTTGGGCTGTTTTTGGAATTGTGCTCTCTGTGTTGTTAACACGAAGAGATTCACTTGGGCTGTTTTTGGAATTGTGCTCTCTGTGTTGTTAACACGAAGAGATTCACTTGGGCTGTTTTTGGAACTGTGCTCACTGTGTTGTTAACACGAAGAATTGTACACCCTGTTCTCCTGCTCGTTTCAAGACTGCTCTGTCACTGACTCGTTCCCTCTCTCCCTCTCTCGGTCTCGCAACAACATCTGAGAATCCGCCGAGAGAATTCTGCAGAGCGGTTCAGAAGTCAACACCTGCTTCCCAAGACTACCCTCACGGGAGAAGCTGCAGAGCAGCAGAACTTTGCTCCTTGTTCATTGTACCTGTCTTGTTTGACCTGCTTTCCCTGTTTCTCTTATTCTTAGTACCAAATAAACAAGCCCTCGTATTTGGCAACTCTGAATCCTACTCTCTTGTGTCGTTGCGTTTGGGGTCGGTGTCAAACCATAACAGTCCCTTTCCCAGTGCCCCTTAATTATTGAGAGTGACGAGTCCTCCATCTCGAATATTTTCTTATAAAGCTTAGACATAGTTCCCTTGAGCTCAGGTTTTATCTCCAGGATTGAGTCCAGTGATGTGTCTGGAGGCAGGAATGGAAATGTGGTGGATTGACTACGTATAAAGTTTCTAACTTGTAGGTAGCGAAAGAAGTGTTGTGGTGGCAAATCATACTTGTTCTTAATTTGTTCAAATGACATAAATATGTTGCTTTCATAGAGCAGTCTCGTGTTCAAAACTCCCTTTTTGAACCACTGATCAAATACGTTATCTAGGAGGGAGGCCGGAAACAGATGATTCACTGCAATTGGAGCATAAGTAGACATAGAGATTTAACCATAACTTTTTCTAAATTGGGACAACATTTTCAGGGAGTGTAACACTACAGGATTTAGACAGGACTGGGGAGATTGCAGGGGAATTGAAGAGCACAACAGAGCGGAGAGTGAAATGCGGGCAGTAGAACACTCAAACACTTCGACACTCGAATAACACTTTAACCTATTGGTAAACTAACGTATAGATGATAATATACATTATAACTGCTGTTGTGACATGGTTATGATGTTTAGAGAAAGACCGTTCACAAGTTGCGGTGCCGCGTCCGACGGGCAATGAAAACTTTGAAAACAATGTACAGTAGCTCTAAAAAGTTTCCACGATTTGATGAACTCTGACTCTCATCATGCCCTCGTAGAGCAAGCCCTTGTTTGCCAAGAAAAAGCAATATACAATAGCCTCAGGTGATCCGGTGTTATGCCCATGCAGGGGCAGCCCGGGCTGGGCTCGCTGTGGCAGCTTCTGAATTACTTTGTTTATATTTTGCTTTGGAAAAAACTGTATATCCATTTCGTTTTTTTAAATGTTACTCAAAATTGCGTGCTGGTGTTCGCTACAAAGCGATTGGCGGGCGGAAATTCGGAATGCAGAAATTAATTATGCTTTGCGGCGGATCAGGATGTGATTGGCTACATTATTTAACCTGAGCCTAGCCATAATCACCAGATTGTCACCAGGGGGCTGCAGCGACAACACACACACACAATATAGTAGCCTATATAATGCTGCGCAAATAATATGTTAAATATCATTTTCCAAATTCCCAGCATAACATTTGGGTAGGCTTAGCCTACCCTAGCCTTCATTACCGGCTGCCTATGGGCTTAGGGAACAGCTGCAACGTTAGCTTAGCGTCATTCACTGGAAGTAGGTGTGCCAGTGTAGCCTAGTTCCCAGTGTCGTAATCACGGCGAGAGCCTTCCTCACCCCTCCTCCTTCCACACCATCTCAGCGGAGACCTTCCTCACCCCTCATCCTCTCACACCCTTATATGGGCAGCATCCGATCCCCGGATTCCCACGCTGCCAGTGGCTCTCTAATTGACACGGCTGTGAGGGATTCCCTCGTCAGCGAGATGATACTTCAGCCCACGGATCCTGCTCTACCCTCGTCGGAGTGTTAACCTAACTTCCTAAGACCACCGCTCCGGTACTCCGCTCACTTGGACGCCCCGTGCGGCACAAGGAACGCACCATCCCTCGTCTATTTGCACATTCTTGTACCTGTCGCACATTCAGCCCTGTAAACCTGTCTGCTTGGGGGTAATCATTAAAATCAACCTAAAACGCTCCATTCTCTCTCCTCCTGTGTTCTGCTATTGGGCTCCGCCAACCCCTATCCTAACACACAGAAGTCACGGAATACACTCCAAATACAACTCCAAAACGTTCCTGTAAACATGTTGTGACCTGTGTATTTACCACGTGGAGAAAAAAAATAAATAATAATTTGACATTTTCTTTTTTTTTACGATTTGTTTTTGGCATTTTATTGCTTTATTTCGGATAGGCCCGGCAGAGAGGAAAGTTGGGAGGAGATATGGGGGGAAGACATGTAGCAAAGGACTCCGGGTCCGGGAGTCGAACCCGGGGTGGCTGCGTTACACTGCGGCACAGTTATGGGCCTGACATATTTAAAAAAATTATATAAAAAATAATTCTCTTTCTCCTATTTTTCTCTGATTTTCTCCCCGTCCCAATTTAGTCGTTGTGCCAAATCCCCCCCCTCCCGTACCTGGTGTTGTTCGCATGTTCTCCCACGAGTCGGTACAAGGGTGTCCTGATGTCAAACGCACGCTTCCTCCGAGACGTGCGCCATCAAGCCAGTGACGCTCTTTCCACTTGGTAGCGGGGACTCTCATTGGTGGAGTGTAACGCGTGGGAGGGCACGCTATCTCCACCAAGTCCTGCCCCGCTTAGCAAGCGCTGAGACCTGACCTGTAGGCGTCGGTGTCCACAACGCCAGATTCCCACCCACCAGCTTTCCCACCCCCTAATACTGCCAATTGTATAGTATGAACGGCCAGCCAAGATGGTAGCAACGCCGAGAGCTGGGCTCGAACGACATTTTAGTTTTCTAAGCAGATATATACTCGGAACAATTTTTTGCCAAACCACTGCTGCCTGGGCGCAGTGATTTCATCACCTCAAAAGCCCAGTTTTTCAAAAAACAACAGGGCTTCCATCATATGATGAAGATGTGATGGAATTGTAATGAGATGTGATGGAGATATGATGGAGATGTGATGGAGCTGTAATTGAGATGTGGTGGAATTGTGAGTTGTGATGGAGTTGTGGCAGTGTTATGATGAAGCTGTGATGGATATATGCTGGAGTTGTGGTGGAGTTGTGAGTTGTGATAGAGTTGTGTTGGAGTTGTGATGGAGATATGATGAAGTTGTGTTGGAATTGTGATATAGTTGTGTTGGAGATGTGATGGAGTTCTGATGGAGATGGGATGGTGTTCTGATTGAGATATGATGGAGATGTGATGTAGTTGTGTTGGAGTTGTGATAGAGTTGTGATGGAGGTGGGATGTAGGTGTGATGGTGTTGTGTTGGAGTTGTGATAGAGTTGTGTTGGAGATGTGATGGAATTGTAATGAGATGTGATGGAGCTGTAATTGAGATGTGATGGAGTTGTGACTTGTGATGGAGATGTGATGGAGTTGTCATGGAGATATGATGAAGAGATGTGATGGAGCTGTAATGAGATGTGATGGAGCTGTAAGTGAGATGTGATGGAGTTGTGACTTGTGATGGAGATGTGATGGAGTTGCCAGTCTTCTCAGTTCACCAGGGAGACCTGGCTACGCCTCCAATTCTATGTACCTGTTAATTCCTGTTCCTCTCATTCATATGAGTATGTGTCACACACACACACCCACACACACACATACTGTACATAAACACACAAATGCACAAGCATACACAGTAGAGACACACACATGCTGTCTTTCAGCCCTCTCTCTCTCTCTCTTTCTCTCTCCCTCTCTCTCTAGCACACACACACGCACACACACACACGCACACACACACACACACACACACACACACACACACACACACACACACACACACACACACACACACACACACACACACACACACACAGACACACACACACACACACACACACACACACACACACACACACACACACACACACACACACACACACACACACACACACACACACACACACACACACGCCTCAGGTGGCTCTGAGGGCCACAGCCCACTTACCATCACCTGACAGTTGGCTTCTTAACAAAGATGCAGTGAATATAATTAAATCATATTTACCTTTGATACCGAGCCAGCTTTGTAATTAATTAATTCACCCAGGGTGTGCTGGAATTACATTCACTGAGAGACAGGCGAGGGAGGGGTAAAAATACATTTAAAAAAACTGCATACTTTGGGGACAAAACCCAACATTGTGCCCTCCCTTCCCTTACTCACCCTCCCCACATCCGTGTCCTTAGAGACAGGAGAGTAAAGAAGTTAAGTGGTCTGACGGTTAGGCCTCATCAGCCGGAGTGCCTGAGGGCCAGGAGGGCTAATGCGGGGGGACAGGCCTTTCTTACACAGCCCTCTCCTTTCCTCCCTGACCTTTGCAGTGGCTGTGATGTGTGGAAGGGGGGGGGGGGGGAGCGATCGCTGTCAACGTCGCCAGTGTCACAGAGCACCAGAAATAGCAGCTACGCACACCACACACGCCACACTCTAGATCAGGGGTTCTCAAACTTTTTTACACAACCCCATATTATTTAGGATATTTTTTTGGCGACCCCACACTTAATGTATCGCGTAATTTCAACGTGGAATTAAGGAATATAAAAATAAAAGCACACGTTGTTCAACTTGATCATGCATATTTATTAGAAAATGTTATTACAGCACTTTGCTATCAATACACATTTATAAAACGAGGCATATTTAGCCAAAATATGTTGCCAGAACATGTTGCCAATGTGCGACCCACTGTCACCAACCCACGACCCCACTTTGGGTCGCGACCCATAGTTTGAGAACCGCTGCTCTAGATATACAGTCAAATGCACAGAAAAGTTGTGTACAATAATTGAAACCTCCCTGGCAAACCCAGGCCAAAAGAGGCTGTCTTCTCTATGAGGGCACTGGTTAGAAACTGCGCTAATGATACTTCTGTATAGCACTACAATCTATGATGTACTATATTATTGCTTTTATTTAGCAATAGAACTGCTGTTATTACCTATTTTGCCTGTGCCACCCCACACCCCCACCCCATGCTGCTATGACACCTAAAGTTCCCCAAGGGGATTAATAAAAGGAACATTTGACTTAACTATTGTATTGATCTTAGGCAGATGATTCAAGTTCTGTTTGAATAGATTCATATTTTCATATATGTCTTCATATCTCTCCATATAGAGAATCTTCATTTGTCTCTTTGATGAAATTGTTATTGCAACGTTACATTAAGGGGAGTATCTCCACTGCACCCTGTGTGATGCTGAGAAGGCAGAGAGGAGCAGATTCTTTAGACTCTTACCAAGAACATCAAGCATCTGAATCGATGAGCCGTCAGCAGCTATCTAATTCATCTTCCAGATTGCTTGCTTACTGCATTGCCGGTCGGGGAAGAAAAAATATGGCGGTATTGTTTTTTTTTTTTCATCGTTTGTAAATTACTGCCATGGCAAAGTGAAAAGCATCTGAAACCACTTCTGTAAATGATCGCCAATAAATTGTAATGAATCACTTACGGAGCTCAAAGGAGGTTGATTTATAATTTGGCGCTGACATCAGGAGGATATATTACCCAGGGAGTTGCTGGGAGGATTTGGTGAGGTCCATAGGCACATTCATCATCAAGCTATGTTTAATGCCTGCCTCTATTACCGGTACATCATGTGTTCCATCTATAGCATGTAGCCCATCCTGCTTATTCCCTGTCAGCCCTTCTGTCCACTAGTGCTATGTGAGTTCACTATCTGGCTTCTGCTGAATCCGTCCCATACAGATGTTCAGTACTTAATGGGATACGGCAACATTATGGGAAATGTGTTTACCGTGAGACAAGAAGATATATACCAGTTTCCTCTCTGTGCGTTCAGTGGAAAGCTATCCGGCTGTAAACTAGCCTAGCTTAGCACAAATGAATGGAAGCGGGTACGGATCAGCTAGCCTAGCTGTTGGCCAAAAACACCTCTCCCTGAGTGTTTATGCTAGGCTATCTGATCCGTATCCATTTCCATTAATTTGTGCTAGCTTACAGCCATATAGCTTTCTACTGAACGCACAGAGAGGAAACTGGTATCTATCTTCTTGCCTCTCTCTGCACAGTAAGCACATTTCCCATAATGTTTTTCCTTTAAATCTGTTAAATCTGCACAAATAGCTTAATGAGTTTAAGAGATGTTTTCCTATCCATTGACTGTATTATGGGTAATGGTAGCTGGTGCTACCATGTTGCTACAGACCATTGTATATACCAGTGTATAATTGTTTTTTTAACTATTTAAAATATACTGTAGATGACAGCCTACAGTCAAAGGTCAAGTGGTGGTGATGTTTACTCGTCTTCGCTGTGTCCCCTGGCATTAAATAACCGTTGAAAATCTGAGCATACCATGAGATGGAACCATTCCACTGGCACTCACAATATACATATACATGCGGTCCATTTACTCAGAAGTAATTACTTCAACAGTGACCCTGACCGCAATATGTCGGAGAGGAGGACTACAACAGATACACTGTACTGCCTTAGAGATCATCGACTGTCTTCCTCTGACATGTGAATGCAGTGACACAGCTCAAAGCGCCTGTCTGCTGTGCACGTACACAACCCCTGCAGCCCGCTGCCTCAGGCCAAGGAGTCGCGTGTATCAGATAGCGAAGAAGAAGGGCTTTCATATCCCGTGGCCATGACCCCGTCAAGGACAGCTGTGTGGTCACATTATTTACATCCCTCCGCGATTACCCCCCGACCATATGCCGCCTTCGTAATGGTTAGTGATATTTGTTTGAACGCACCCAACAATTAATAATGGTGAAACGAGGCCATGATTGGGTTGGCCTTAACCCCGGGGTATCCCTATCCTCTCTCTAAACCTCACCACTCCCTCTCTCTCTTCTCTCTCTCTCTCTCTCTCTCTCTCTCTCTCTCTCTCTCTCTCTCTCTCTCTCTCTTCCTGCTCACTGTCTTTTCTCCACTTTTAATGTTTTCTCTCTGTCACCAAGCTCCTCCTACCTACCTCTCTCTCTCTTTGTGCTCGGGGTCCAGTGGAAGTGATTTATCTCAGCGTGAAAGGACTTGTGATGATGCAGAGGCAGGATGAGACCCCGGGCCCTTGGCATTGAATGCTTCAGTGGCGTTTGCATGAAGTTCATGGCCCCCGGAGCCACGATAAATGTCAAGTGCAACAAATGTCCTGTAAATAAGACAGAGCGCTGCCAAACCTATCGCCCGCTTATTGACTGCCAGAGCAGAAGGCAATAGGAAGTGGTGAGTGAATTTGTGTGTGTGTGTGTGTGTGTGTGTGTGTGTGTGTGTGTGTGTGCGTGCGTGCGTGCGTGCGTGCGTGCGTGCGTGCGTGCGTGCGTGCGTGCGTGCGTGCGTGCGTGCGTGCGTGCGTGCGTGCGTGTGTGTGTGTGTGTGTGCACATGTGTGTTTGTGTGCGTTCACCTACATGTGTAAACCCCACCATGTCCTCTCTAGGAATAAAAGGCAACAAATCCTGGATTTCATAGACACAGGCTATACTCTCATAGCGGTTATGAGATTCACTCTGTGGGTGTTATCAGGCAGCCTGTGTAAAAACACAGAAGGCGAAGGCCGTTAAAAGTCTGTCTGCACATGGTGTAAGACAAGATCTCCTTCCCTTTAATGCACATTCAGGGGACATAGTTTTATATTGACAACAGAGTTAAAAAAAAATACGTTTTCTTCTTTTCTCCAACTTGTCATGAGGAGCCTATACGCGAAGGTAATTTGTACTGTGTGTGTGTGTAACTGTAATGGCCAGATTGCCATACAATTTGCAGTGCACATTCAGAGAAATATATTCAAGAGTCACTGAGGGGAGGCTTGATTCGTCCCTCATCGTCTCCCGTGGGGGCGGGTGTTTTTTTTTGTCTGTAAAAACGACGGGAAGCTAAGACCATGCATTGATTATAGGGGTCTCAATAACATTACTGTGAAGAATACATACCCGCTATCACTAATCAGTTCTGCCTTTGGTCCTCTACACGGTGCTACTGTGTTCTCCAAACTGGATTTGCGCAACGCATATCACCTCGTTCGCATTCGGAAGGATGATGAATGGAAGACGGCATTTAATAACCCTATCAGTAATTTTGAATATTTAGTCATGCTTTTGGTCTCACTAACACTCCAGCAGTATTCCAAAATCTTGTTAACGACGTTCTTAAAGACATGAATGGACATTTTGTTTTTTGTTTATCTGGACAATATTCCGATTTTTTCCAAGGACCTTGAGTCTCACCAGCAGCATGTATGCCTAGTCCTGCAACAGTTGTTAGAAAACAAGCTGTTTGTGAAAGCCGAGAAATGCTAATTTCATGTTCCCTCTGTGTCTTTCCTGGGATACATCATCTCCGAAGGACAAGTACAGTCCCCTGTCTTGATCGTTGCTCGCATGTGCCCCCTACTGGCCGGTCGTAGGATAGAAGCCCATCACATGTCCCCTCCGATACATGTGGAGGCAGCCAGTCACATCTTTTCACCTGCCAGCGCGGACTCTCATTGGCGAGGAGTAACGTGTAGGAGGCTCACACTGCCCCCGCCATTTTCCTGTCTCTGCTGTGCAGGCGCCCTGACCGACCTGCAGGAGTCGCTGTTTACAACGACCAGACTACCACCCTTCGACTTCCCTCCCGCTAACTCTGCCAATTGAGTCAGTATGACGGCCGGCCCAAGCCGGAGGCAACACTGACAGCCGGATTCGAGACCGGTGTCTCTTGCGTTGGTGAGGAGCGCAATGTCCGCTGCGCCACCCAGCCGCCTTCCTGACCTACAGTTCATTGTAGAGGTTGACGCTTCTGACACAGGGGCGGGGGCGGTTCTGTCCCAACTGTCTCTTACGGACAACAAGCTCCATCCGTGTGCCTTCCTGTCTCGACGTCTCTCTCCAACAGAGCGAAATTATGACGTCGGCAACCGAGAGCTGCTGGCTGTGAAGCTGGCGCTAGAGGAGTGGCGTCACTGGTTGGAGGGAGCGACTCTTCCCTTCATCGCTTGGACCGACCATAAGAACCTGGAATATCTCCAGTCTGCCAAGTGTCTCAATTCACGTCAAGCCCAATGGGTATTATTTTTTGGAAGATTCAACTTCACACTGTCTTATCGCCCCGGTTCCCAGAATGTCAAGCCTGACGCCCTGTCTCATCTCTTTTCTACGGAGGAATACGGTTCCGATCCAGATCCCATCCTGCCCTCCTCATGCTTCAATTCTCCTCTCACCTGGGACATCGAGCGCACAGTCAGGGCTGCACAATGCGCCCACCCCGACCCCGACAAGGGTCCACCTAATCGCCTAATCGTTTGTCCCGGACACTGTTCGCTCTGTCGTGCTCCAATGGGCACACTCCTCCAAGCTCACCTGTCATCCCGGTATCAACCGCACGTTGATTTTTCTATGACAACACTTTTGGTGGTCAACCATGGAGGCGGACACACGATCCTTCATGCTGGCATGTCCCACATGTGCACAGAGCAAGACGACCCACTCAGCGCCAGCAGGCCTCCTCCATCCATTGCCCATCCCACGCCGGCCATGGTCACACATTTCGATTGACTTCGTCACAGGGCTCCCTACATCAGATGGAAATACCACTGTTCTCACAGTGGTCGACCGCTTTTCCAAGTCGGCTCATTTCATCCCCCTGCCAAAGCTCCCTTCTGCTAAGGAGACGGTGCAACTCATGTTGCAGCATGTGTTCCGACTTCATGGTCTCCCTCAGGACGTTGTGTCAGACCGAAGTCCTCAGTTTTCGTCTCAGTTTTGGGGGGCATTTTGCAAGTTAGTCGGGGCATCAGCCAGTCTGTCTTCGGGATTCCACCCACAGTCAGACGGAGCGAGCGAACCAGGACATGGAGACCGCCTTGCATTGTTTGGTCGCCTCTAACCCCACCACCTGGAGCCAACAGCTGATCTGGGTGGAGTATGCCCACAGCACTCCAAAATTCCTCCACTGGCCTCTCGCCCTTTCAATGTGCCCTTGGGTATCAGCCTCCTCTGTTTCCAGATGAGGAAGTAGAGGTCGGGGTTCCATCAGCTCGGGAGTTCGTGCATCGCTGTGTTCGGACGTGGAAGAGGGCTCGGTCCAGTCTTATCCACTCCGTTGCCCGTTATCAGTGCCAGGCGGATCGTCACTGCACTCCAGCTCCCCGTTCTGGCCAGTCTGGTTGTCGACTGGCGATCTCCCCCTCAAGGTCGAGTGCCGCAAGTTGACTCCCAGATTAATCTGTCCATTCCGGATCAACCGTATCATCAACCAGTCCTCGGTCAGGCTCTGGCTTCCACGTTCCCTCTGGGTTCATCCCACGTTCCATGTGTCCCAAATCAAACCTGTGTCCTCCTGTCCCCTGTCTCCTCCTACTCCCACTCCACCATCCACCCGGATTATCGAGAACCACCCCACCTGGACTATCCGGCGGCTGCTGGACTCTCGTACCATGTTAGTCACGTTCTTATGCTCTTGTTCACTACTCTGATGCTTTAGTGTTTTGCCTGGATCTCTTGTTCATTGACCTTATCCTAACCTGTATTCTCATCCTCTCTCCTAGCCTACACGGCGAAGACCTGGAGACACTGACCTGCCGGCTAAGACCTGGAGACACTGGCCTGGCTCACAAAGAACTGCTCTGACCTATGCCGGTTGACGACACCTGCCTCTGCTCTAACCCCGTCTGTCTGACTCTCCTGCCCCTGTGTATACCCTGGACATTACGAGAAACAACCCTGTGTACCGACCCATGCCTGGACTTTGACTATCCCATTAAATACACCCATATTGGGTTTTATCCAGTTCTGCCTACCGTCACTCCTTGTCTGCATTATGGGTTCAATTACACAACCGTGACATTATGTAATGTTTGTGATCTAAAGGATGTCGAAGATTCCACATTACACAGTACATTAGGCTATGCTACGATTTGAGGACTCCCTTGTTTAACGAAAAGAAGTATTCAAGACTGACAGTTTTATTTCTAAGGCCTGGGTTAGAAGCTCAGTCTCAGCTTTTTATGATATATGTGTTTTTTGTTTTTATTCATCCATTGCTGTTGCTGGCTCTCCTGACATGATATGTGTGAGTTCACAGGTGGTTAATTATGTGGTTTGGTGTGTCTTATGTTGTATTATAGATACCTTGTTTGTATTTTGGTTGTTTCGTTTAGATGTATGTACGTTGTTTATGAAAACTGAAAAGGAAAACTGCCTCATAAGCCCATATGGGCTTAGAAGCATAACACTTAAATCAATAAATAAATCAAGTCAATCAAGCATACTGTATTGAAGCTCTTGGTGGTTAGGAAATGTAGTCAATGACACAGGGTGTCTAGTCAGGATACGGGAGGCAGGAACGTCCTTTGAGGAGTTTTATTACCAATTATCAGACAGATGCACAGGCACTTGTTACTTTTCTATTTCCCATTAACACGTGGGAGTGTGTGAGTGTGGTTCTAAATGGGGATGAAACAAGGACATCAGTGTTATATTATTCGGTCTATACTATCGCTACAAGTAACATAAACCTCACGAGTGGGACTAACAATGGGGATAAACAGTGCTTTATGTATACTAATTACAGGGATAAACAGTGCTAAACAGGTACTAAATACTATAATCAACAACATAGATTATACTCAATAGGCTAGGTTATCACTATAAACATACTGGTAGATTGCTTTCTAAACAGCTGGTAGAATTATAACATTACTATAAGCCTTAACTATATAAATCACCAACAATGACTAACCGTCCTCATTATACACATATATAACACTTACTTGTGATCATGGATGCACACACGAACTGAGGGAATCGGGGTCATCCCTATGTTCCCCCTATGTTTCCCATGTTCCCCGGTAGCCGCAAAAGGGTTCTATGTTCCCCGGGTCCTATGTTCCCCCTATGTTTCCCTGGTAGCGATGAAGGCTCGCCCCAGGCTCGCCACAGCAGTGGATTTCAAAGATAGCCACTTTTATAGATAATTCATTTGTATCGCAATGGAGTCACGGATCTAGACGGGCCACGTAGCATTATGTAGAAAAAAATCAAATACAATAAACAAGTGTAAAATAAATAATTTAAAAGGAAGTTTAGCATATTAAATTGTTTTATAAGCGTTAGTTCTTATTTGGGGTCTGTGTGAGAAGCATCCATCTGCAGAACGTCAGCCCAGCACTCTCTGTCCCCACGCTGGTTTCATCCAATCACCAACATTCACAGTTCAAATCTCAATGTAGGTGGGACTTAGTCCAACTGTTTCATTTTCATTGTTTCAAATCAAATGGATATTTACTAGTTAAAATTAGACTTAATAATTTTGGTATTAAGTCTCAGAACATTCATGGTTGAATGCTGCTTAATTCCCTAAACACATACATATTTTTGTCTCAAAAGCCTTTGGTTCTAGATGAAATTCACTGTTTGTCTCATCAGTCTAGTTTTATAGCATTTTAATTAGGGATGTCCCGATCCGATCACGTGATCGGAATCGGCGTCGATCACGTGCTTTTCAGAGTATCGGGGATCGGGAAAAAATAATAATAAAAATCGGCAGTCAACAAAAGAAAATTTTTATTCAACAAACATGACCATGTCCACGTCTTAAACTCATACGGAGGCCTTAGTTTTGGTTTTAAATTACATATAATATATCATCATTAATGTATTTATTGTCACACAGAGCAGAATAATTATCCACAACAAACACATTCCCCTTTAATTTTCACCGTTGCAACAAACATTCCCTTTAATTTAGACGCTACACGCGAGTCGCGACCACATCACAACAACAACACGTCGCTCCCGAAACACGGTTAATATCCACTGACTTGAGCAGCTAGACTTAATGTCAGAGGTTTGGAACTAAGCATTTAAAAATAGAAAGTCAAGCCAGTTGCAATGTTTGCAAGGAGGAGATTCCGCGTGGAGGAAAAACTCATGAAGCAGCAGGCTGGAGGCGAAGTTTTCAGATTAACTTTTCAACTGGAGGATAACGTTACGTGACGTATCGTCGGCGTTTCAGACCAGAATGGACCATTACGTAAGTCGAACACTGAATGTATACTAATGTGCAAACATATATTGAAACTTTTAATATTTCTCATATGAAGCAGAAGCACATTTCTCAGGGTGAATGTAATAACAAAAGCCTCCGCTCTCGCGCCCTATTATAGGCAACAGATGGGCTTGTCTCACTCTGCCAGTTTCTGACAAAAATGCGTCAAAATTGATTACTAATGTGAAAGATCGGATCGGAAACGATCGGATCGATAGATATTTAAAATCATATGATCGGGATCGGATCGGAAGCAAAAAAAGGCGATCGGGACATCCCTAATTTTAATCATTCCTTTTAGCTTAAGTTAATATCCCTTATAAGCAGCTAATTTTCAGTATTATGGGTATTCTCCAGATTGGTTCAGAAAGAGTTTAATGGCAAACTTTGGTGATTTCTTTGGTCATAAACACAGCATATTTCATATCATTACGTCCAAGATTCTTAGCACAACATAACAGTAATATTTGCAGTTTAATTTGGAGCTTCATTAAGGATATAAACATACTTTAATTACTGGAGTAGTAAACCTTAACTCCTCCTTAGACATTTTGTCTCTACGTCGTGCTCACAGGAGGTGCCTGCAGCATCTAACAGGCGCATGTGACCTATAGGTCCATTGTTCCAGCTGCTTGTAACACTTGTATGTTAATTTACTCAGGGAGATCACATTCCAAACCATTTATAAACACTATGCACTCTTGTGGAACTAGATGTCGTCAACTGTTACACTTTGACTGTTTTTAAAGACTAGAAACATGATTCATTCATTTTGCACACCAATTCAATTGTCTTTACTAACTAAATGACTTAATGATTATTACTGAGTTCCTTAACCTAGAAACAAACTTCTTTTTCTCTTATCTTGCAAACACAGGTTCTAGGCAGGATGTAGCTTTGAGGGGTTTTACTCTCTAGTGATCTTTTATGACTTGCAGAGGACAGCTGTCTCTGACCCTCTGTACTTAAACATTTCTTCCTAGGGACATTTCCAGTACATTTTAGGAGCTATATTTATCAAATGATACGACAACTAAGTGTGGTGTATCGATCATACCCAGTTCAAACCTCCCAGTAGCTTGTCGACCTGTTTTGGGGAATGCAGACTTCAACCATATTTTCCTACCCATATTTCATAATAGTTTTACAGTTTGAGCAGCGAATTATACCACAATACCTACACTTTAAGGTATTTGTGAGGGCTGGGTGAACACTGCATGCTTCCCAACGGGGGGCGTGCTGAACACTCAGCTTCACGCACCTGAGAATAGTTGGCAATCAGCTCGTCGGGATAGTATAAGTATTCCAACTGCCTTTTCACTCATTGCCAGGTCGTTCTGTATTCTACTATCTACTGCCGCGTCTCCGGTGTGAGACGTCGTGCCATCTACTGCCGTATGGTGCAGCGTACTGCCGCGTCTCCGGTGTGAGACGTCGTGTCGCTCCCCTATTTTCCCCGGGGAGGATTCCTGTGCACTCTCTTTCTTTCCGTGGATCCTCTTTTTTGGTGTGAGACGTCATGTCGTTCCCCTGTTTTCCCCGGGGAGGATTCTTGTGCACTCTCTCTCTTTCCGTGGATCCTTGTTTTTTGAGTTACCCGTCTGCAGTTGCTCTGGTGAGTCTTGAACAGACTAGACTCAGAACATTCACATTATTCCTGGACTCTAGTGTATTCACCTTCGGGTTGTTTTTTTGTTTGCCACTTTCAATGCCAACAACGCTATATGTCGTTTGTTCATGTCGACCGTTTATTGCCAACGACGCGATATAGCGTTTTTTTTTTTTTTGCGATTTGAATTCATATTTCATCAATCTAGTATCACGTTAGTGCTTCAAACTCTCTCTGAGATCCATTGGGAAAATACCGCCCGCTATTGTCTCCCGGATGGTAATGCACCCTTTTGGAATGGACTCAATGAAAATGGATGAGAAAAGAAAAATCCGGAATCCACATTTTACTTCTCAGGCAAGTAATCCGAGCCCATCGGACTCATTGTGGACCATCAGAAGAGCGTGGAATACATATTTCCAGTACGCAGCGTTGGATCAATAAACGCAATAGATATTTGGAATGGCGATCAGGAATTGGAATAATGTTTTTGGAGAACATCTGATGAGGTAAGGAATCTATTTTACCAGTCTTGGGATAATCAGAGCTGTTTTCACAGAGATATCAGTGTTTGCCCTGTGTGTGTGTGTGTGTGTGTGTGTGTGTGTGTGTGTGTGCTGATCAGGAAATGAGAGATTAGATTTTTCAGCTCGCTTCTCTAGTGTGCATAAGTACACATATACTATCGATAATCTAGCGTTTATTTGAAAACTATTCATAAATAGGCCGAAAAATTACAATGTTTTTTGTGTATTACAGAATATTCCAGTAAATGCCGTTTATCACGGAATCTTTATATTTTCCTGAAACTTAAAAAAAAACTAGCGATTTTCAAAATGCTATAAAACGGAAATGAACCGATTAAAAAACAATCCGTTTCGACAATGTTGACTGCAAACAAGTCATTGATAAGCGACGGCCAGATTAGACACATAGCCATAATTTAAGACATAGATTATGCGTTCACAAATATGAGAGCGCTATCATTGAATTGGGTGGCGGCATTCAAGGGGCTAAAAAGGAAAACACGGCCGGCACGGAAAGTGTTAAAGGGACAGTGCTGCATTTTTCCTGTATAATAAATTACGCCCTGTTTTTGGCTAACTCTGATCACTGTCTTGTGTTGTGCTATTGGGGTCGCATACAAACCCTAACAGTATTAGGTTTGCCGTAGGCGCTCCAATGCCCAAGTGGGATCGCTGCTCCGTTCGGAGGATAGGGAGCATGTCTGCATCCAGTCCCCCAAAGGATTTTGTCAGGTGCACATAGTGAAGCTGATGCTGTGGAGAGCATTAGAGTGTATTAGAGACGGGGCTGGCACTGCTTGGCCCCAAGAATAGAAAGGATGCCTGCATCCTGCCTTCCCCCCAAAAGTGAGGAGCACTTACAAACTACAGAGGGTGAGCTTATGCTGCATGTTCTGTACTGGCCGAGCGATAAGAATGCCTTCCTGATTGTACTTCCTAATGGAATCTACCAGAGCATTGCTTGGACCCTGGGAAATTAGGAGAGAAAAAGTGGGGGAATGGCTCTTGCAGTGATTTTCCAGAGGGAAGCAAAAAAACTGAATCCCATCGGCCAATTGTGAATTTTCTGGGAAAAGGTCTTCCCTGACCCCTTGTCAAAAAGATGATTGAGTTCCTGGAGAAGGCTGTGCTGTGACAATGTCTGTAGGCAAGGATGCCTGGGGGTGAGTGAGTGAGATTAAACAAGAAACTGAACAAGCATTTCAGCGAGTTGACCATCACTTATGAGGCCAAAAACATTGGATTGGCCAAAAACATCAACTCCTGCATCAGCAACCAATCAGATGTTTTTGGCCTGCCACACACAATGTGCAATGAGAAATAGTTTGTATTATTTTATTTGAAGAATTCAGCTTAAAGCCGGAATTTGTGGAAAACCTTTCTTGCACGTGCATGGGCTTGAAAAGTGATGCAGAGCTTGCTCTATTTCTGCTAGGCAGGTAAACTCACTCTTACTAATTTCTCAGAAGTTGCCTACTGCAGTTTTAAGACATTTAAAGTGCAGGTCGTTCATGCACAGTAGAGGAGCTGGGGCACTTACAAACCTGAAGGATGTATCTTTTCTCAGTCACAGCAGTTTATAGGTTAACCAATGGCGCTGCTCCGACCGGCCGCCGTTCTGTTAGCTCCGTCGAGACTGTGCTTACTTTTGTTAATTTTTATAGTTTTAAGAGTTTTATTTGCACCAACTGTTGGTGCATTATATGTGTATGACCGTCAGTCACTCATTGACATTGGATTAAGAAAAACTTACCGACTGGATTGCTCTCTGGATCGGATTGCTGAACAACAACAGTGGCCAGCGGAGAGCCTTTGTTGCGGCCGTCTCAAGGAAAAGGCGCAACGACGAGGAAGAAGAGCTGGGGTCCGAAACAGATTGAGATCCAAGCGACACAGAACCACATTGCCCAGCATATTGTTGGCCAATGTGCAATCGATAGGAAACAAACTGGACGACATCAGAGCACGGATCCAATTCCAGCGGGACATTCGGGACTGCAATGTCCTTTGCTTCACCGAGACTTGGCTGACTCCGGACATCCCCAACCATGCAATAGAACCGGCAGATCACTTCTTCATTCTCCGTAAGGACCGAACGGCAGAAGAATCACTAAAGACGAGAGGAGGCGGCATAGCTTTCATGGTAAACAAGGAGTGGTGCGATATAGGCAACACAAAGGAATTGTCTAACCACTGCTCCCCAGACCTGGAGTTTATCACCATCAAATGCCGACCCTTCTTTCTCCCGAGGGAGTTAACGTCCATCATCATGATCGGAGTGTACATCCCACCACAAGCAAGCACTGGGGCCGCACTCTCGAAGCTTCACGACGAGGTAAACAAACAACAGACAGCTAACGTAGACGCTGCTATTTTGGTTCTGGGCGATTTCAGCAGCGCGCGTCTTAAAAAGGTGTTGCCGAATTTCTATCAGCATGTGACCTGTCCCACCAGAGGCGAGAACATATTAGACCATGCATACTCGCAATTTAAGAATGGGTACAAGTCACATGCTCTTAGTCCATTCGGTAAGTCCGATCACGCCGCCATCTTTCTTTTGCCAAAGTATAAACAGAGTATCAAGCGCACGCCGGTAGTATCGCGAGAGGTTAAGCGCTGGACTGTGACGTCAGAGGAGACACTACAGGCTGCGCTGGAATGCACAGACTGGAATGTGTTTCGTGATAACACAGCCAACCTCAACAAATACACTGAAACGGTGCTTGACTTTGTCTGTACTCTGGTAGAAGAAACAATCCCCTCTACCACAATTAGAATTTACCCAAATCAAAAGCCTTGGGTAGATAAATCCGTCCGTGAGGCTCTGAAAGTGCGCACCTCAGCATACAACGCCGGGCTTGTGACAGGCAACATGGATGAACACAAGACGGCAAGATACAACGTCAGGAGAGCAGTAATAGAGGCAAAATGCCGTTATAGGGACAAAGTTGAACTTCAGTTTGAACAGGCTGACTCTAGAGGCATGTGGCAGGGCCTCAGAATGATGACAGATTACAAAGGCACCTCCCTCAAGCTGAACAGTGACATCTCCTTAGCAAATGATCTCAATACCTTCTATGCGAGGTTTGAGGCGGTGAATAACAACACCAGCCTAAAAACCACTGCAATGGAGGGGGGGGGGGGGGGGGGGGGGCGGCTTCCCACCCTCCAGAACATTTACAACAAGCGGTGCAGGGGTAAGGCTAAGAGAATCATCAAGGACTCCAGCCACCCGAACAACTGCCTCTTTGAACTGCTGCGGTCAGGCAAGCGATACCGGAGTCTCAAGGCAAGCACAGAAAGACTCAGAAGAAGCTTCTATCCCCAGGCCATCAGGCTGCTCAACGAACAATAAACACTATGCAACAACCATCAAATGCACACAGCACACACATCCACACGCACACACTCACTTTAAACAAACAACACACTGCAGCACCCACTCTCCACACTTTAGATCACCTAAACACACTTTATATTTATTGGTAAAGGATTTGCACTACAACTCGTACACCTTACTGTAAATTGTACCTAAATTGTACCTCATCCCATTTCTGCTTTGCACTATATAGTATTGTATATTAGTACATTGCATAGTATATTGTATATTGTATGGTAACTCAGTTACTTCTATTCTGCATCGAACATTGTACATATGTCTATACTGAACACTGTGACCTCTATTTTTACTTCTTTTTACATGCTACTTTATTTTATTTCATACTTATCTTGTCTAGCACAGTCTCTGGAGCGTAACAGTAAGAAGCAGTTTGTATAAAAGTATTCTGTACTTCTGTATGACAACTATTAAAGAAACTTGAACACGTGTCCATGTCACATGTCCATGAACATATGTCCACATGGTCCATGTCACTGTAACTTTGTTAGCAGGATCTCATGGCCGGTTCAGTAGATGGAGATGTTCAAGGTTCAGCAGATGGAAAAGTTCAAGGCTGCTCTCAGGGTCCATATGGATCTACTGGACCAAGACAGAATTCAAACCTATTGTCTGGTACTGGATCTGATCATTAAATGTTAGGGCAGACATCCACGGTGCCCCCATCTTCAGTTCTCAGGAGAAGAGTCAGGATAGAGAGTCAGGAATGCATGACCTGGTTCAAAGTCAGGAACTGGCTCAACGCTGTGACCTGGCTCAATGACTTGACTTGGCTTAAAGACATGTTTTGACAAAAACCCATGACCTTGCTCTAAGACATGACCTGTCTCAAAGCCATGCCCTGTCATAAGTCAGCTTGGAGTAGAAACCGTAAGTGGTTAAGTGGTTTGAGCCAATATCAGGGCTGATTCATGAGTGGACTGGATACGAGATGGAATGGCAAACAACCGGATTAGCAGACAGAACCGGAATGGAGCCATAGTTGAATTAAAGTAATGGTTGATGTCAGGGCTGGTGTAATGGAACCAGAGGATGAATGGAGTAGGAAATATAACTGTAGTGGAGTAATGTCCAGAGTGAGGACGGAACCAGGGTGGAGTCAGAGAGGAGAGCAGAGGCATTAGAGTGGGGTTAAGATAGGGCTGAGACTACTCAATAATCATGAACAACTTTAATAATTTCATAGGATATGAAAATGTTTACAATAATAAGGTTGATAACAAGGTATTGGTTTGCTGGTTTCTGGCTGTATGCTTCATATCACTGCAAATTAACATAAACTCAAATGAAGTTGATATTTCCCGGGTGGGGGGCGGCAACGATGTATGCAATAGGCTGCCAGTCTGTAGTAACCAGCATGCTCTTTTTCGCCATGATATGCTCAGGGGTAACATCAACTCATGAGGCACACAAACTGAACAAGCTGGTGACGAAGGCTAGCTCTGTAGTGGGAGTCGAACTGGACTGGAGGTGGTGGCAGAGAGAAGGTCATGGCTTGTTTTTTACATGTTTTTCTCATTGAGCCGGGTCATGGCTTTGATCCAGTTCACAACTTTGAGCCAGGTCATGCTTTCTTGACTCTCTATCCTGACTCTTATCCTGAGAACTGAAGATGGGGGTGAAGTAGATTCCCAAGCTAATAACGGTTCTGCTCTGTACCAGAACCAGGCGCCGATCTGCTCTGCATTGTGTTTCAATAACTCTAAGGCTCTGGGAATTACTTATGAACTTTTCAGCAGTGCAGGAGGAGAAATCAGGAGGAAAAGGTAGTTAACAACAGCTGTTTAATCAAAGTTAAGAGTTGTATACAATTCACAATAAAGAATGCTATAAAAGATTCCAGGTACCGGAGCACTATGCCGCTCTCGCTCTATCTAAGACATCAGATTAAAGAATAGAGTTGATAAGTCGTTGATGGCTTTGTTCTCTTGGCTATGAACAAAGTATAGTTCTGTTTTCCCTCCAAAAGTTCCTTTGTCCTGCTGCTGCTCCTCTGTGTGGATGGTAGGTGTCGTTCCTGGTGTGTTGGGTTTTCAGAGTGTCTCTCGTTCCCACACCCAGATCTTTTAACCAAGGCCTAGCGTCCCTTTGTGATGACATCATAAGCTGTGGTTTGTCCAATCACAGCCTCTCTATGTTTGAATGCAAACAGGGGCGGTCCTTACACAGTCAACCATATATACTTTCATTTGTTTAATTCAAGGTGCAACCATCATCTACCAATCTACCTAATACATTGCATTTATTCATTTCCTAATATCTATATTTGAATTACCATTGGTTCCATGAACCCAGAGATATCATATTTAAACACATTTCTTATCATTATAACCTATTTTCACTTTAAGTGAAAACTAATTACATAGTTTAGTATGACTTCAGAATTCTTCCCCCAATGTAAACAGGCCTAATCATATTTTAACTTACATCAATTTCTTTTATACAGTTTATACTTTTAGCATTAATTTATAATATATTCTTTCATATCAAAAACTAATCTAAATGGGTTATCAGACCTTTGAAGATGTACTTAGTTTTTAGCAGACCAGTTGGCCACATCTGTGTCTCCTAAAAGGAGACACATGTTTATCTAGAGCTTCCTGTCCTTTGTTCTTACACCCCCTAAGGGGAAGTAAGTATTACCTCAGCTGCCACTAGCTGCCACTATATGCAAATGACCTCCTGGAGTGAACACAAGGTCTTGGTAAACACACACTCTATGAAACTATAGTTGAGGGCCAATTGTTCCACTTCGACTGTTTCTACACATTAGTTTGATTTGAAATCCTGTTATGATGATGATCTATGTCCAAAATCTACCACATTTCCACACTCGGATAGTTTATCTATCCTTCATTATGTTAAACATAGATCCTAACTTCTACACACTACTATTTGGATAAGAATTTAAGACATTTTTAAATCATACTGGGATAAAATACATATGGTTTGCCACACTCAGTTTCTAAAATTCAGCCTAACATTCGTTTTCTATATCTCTTTCTTATGTATAATTATAAATTCAAACACCTTTATTAGCAGTTTCAGTTTTTGTGTCCCGTGTACAGTCTTTAACAATCTGTTTCGTACCAAGATCAATTTCCATTGGTTTCAACTGTGATTTGTCAAAGTCTGACTTAGAACAGTGAGGAGGGGGGTCAATGTTTTCTAAATCGACCTGGCCTCCTCCTTATCGCTCAGAGCTGGTGCAGTTCACGACTGCTGAATGCGACCACCCATTCTGGGAGGTGGAATTAGAAAGCAAATTGCCTTTCTATCACACCCCGTCTTCTGTCGAGAATCCTGTCTCGTGTTGACCTCTATTAGGGGTAGGACCCCCTGCTGTATTTTTCTATTGCTGTCACAGCTGTGGGGAGGTCGTCGCTGGCTGCTCAACCCCCGTTGACCCTTGGATTAGTGGAAGAGGTTTGCTTCTCTCCCCCTCCGCCTGGTCGTTGATAGGGGCGATAGCAGCTCCCCCCTTTCGCTTGTAGACCCCCTGGTCAATGGTTAAGGCCTTGCAGCCTGTCTGTTGACAGCCGGAGTTGTTGCTGAGGCCTAGCCGCCTGTCTCCTCGTTGGTTGCCTGTCGTTTCCCTCTGAAGCCTCAAGACCCGGTCACTGCGTTGGCCGGAACTCTCCCGGCCTGAGACGTAGGCTTCTCCTGGTTCTTCTCTAGGTGCCCTGCAGCGTTGGGATTCCCCATGGACCTCTGGGTAGACACTAGCCAGTGTCTGGTTCCCCAGTACCGATGGAATCCTTGGGTCTGCTTCGTACCACACTCGGATGCATTTTGGTTCCCCAATCTCCCATTTGTATCCTGTAGTGAATATAGATTTCGCTTCGGGACAGTGCAGGTCACTTCTACCACAACAATTGATTGAGAATCCATACTTTTCCTCCCTCAGACTCTCTTTACTGGTCTGAGTTTTGACAACTTTCTATTCCAAATCATATTTCTATATATCTTATGACTTCTTGGTCGTTTAATATTCAAAATTCAGAAAAATTCACATGGCTCTCTTTATATTATGCTGTCAAAACAGTATACTCCCACCACCCTTCGATGCGGAATTTACATTCAAACATCGTTACCTTCGTCCCCGGACAGCTGCACCCCGGCCCGGACAGTCAGCACTGACACATCCACTCTCCCAGTAGTCCTGTGTGTATGGCAACAAATCACAGTCCGCCTTAAACACACATCTTCCACACTCTCCGCCAGCCTTCATCAAGCCCACGGAGTCCCCCACAAGCCAATCATCAATTGCACATGTTCACACCCTACACAAAGACTAATTTGGCCAATAGCGACCAAACCTATTGAGCTTTATTAATGTACAAAGAATCATGCTTCCCAACACTTTCACCAATCACGACACACCCCCAGCCCCTAAAACCGGGTATTCAATGGGCGGAGAACAAAAATCCATGAACCAGCTCATGTCCATTCACTTTGTTCCCAGTCCATTTTATAGACATATACTACCCCGTCCTGATGTGTCGAGATCACTCCCAGCTTGCCAGGTACCCTAAGAAAAAAAATATATAGAAAGAAAGGAAACAGAAAACAAAACATACAAAGAAAAACCATGCCAAACCAATAAATGAAAAATAAACTAAACTTGTGAGCTTTTTCTTTTTTCTTTTCAACTCATTTTTAACCTATCACCTAGAGGCTTATGCACCCCCGTATTAACTAAGAAACAAAAAAGGGAAATCAAATGAATAAACAAAATGAACGCTCCCGGCCTAAGTCAGGAATTGCTCGTAATACACTAGAAAAGAGAAGTTCTACAGAAAATAAAAGTAATCA
This sequence comes from Notolepis coatsorum, assembly GCF_963971535.1. Lineage (NCBI taxonomy): Eukaryota > Metazoa > Chordata > Actinopteri > Aulopiformes > Paralepididae > Notolepis > Notolepis coatsorum. The sequence goes on along the minus strand of NC_140173.1, from coordinate 119,874,159 downwards.
CCTATTCCTATTACTCATAACTGTTAATCCGCTTCTATCAATACTATAAAAAACTAGAAACAACTATGGGTCTTTTTAATCTCCTAATCATGCACTCCACCCTTTGACCAAACTGAATATTGACCAAGCATGGATAATTTACTGACCACTAGCTTCCGCAGTGTCAATACTAACTGTTTAACATAATTTGATTTTCTTGTTAGTCTGATTAGTTCATGCATTTGTCAGTTAATCATACATCCGTTTTTAGTAACTTCCATTCATAATCTAATAATAATCTCATAACCTAACCCCTCTATTTATTTTTTATTCTATTTTTATTCTAATCTAATTTAGGAGCATATTTTATTATTCAATATATTCCACCTTTACCCTAATTAGTTGCATACATTTTTATTCTGCCAGTGGCCTCTGCAGACATGACCTTTGTAAATGACCTTTCAGATCCAGCAAACCTGGCGGCATCTCCCGGGTTTTGGGGCCCAGCGGGTCGCCCGCCTGTGATCGGATGGCCCTGGGGACATCGGGCCCAGAGCATGTCCTCGTTGTATGCCATCATCGCTATGGTTCCCTTGAGCCTGTTCTGAGGAGAAAGCCACGTACCTATTTGGTTCAGTCACAGTTCCTTGAGCCTGTTGTTGAGAGGGGCCCGCTACCAGTTCTTGTACAAACACTCCCTGTTGTCTATAGGACGCCGCCTCTTCCCCCATCTCAGCGCTGGCGGCTTGACTTCCCATTGCTGGGCCCCGCCTCTCATCTTGGCTTTGGTGCTGCGGGGGTCCTGGACAGGGGGAGCTTGCGGGCTGTGGGCATTGTTCTTGATACTGACCCTGAGTTGGCCCACGCCCACTTCCTCTGTACACCCATTGATGGCCTCCTGTCGTGTATAGATAGTCCCACTCACATTCCCGAGAAATGTGTCCGAGATTCCCGCACCTCCAACACTCCATCCGCCGCAACACATATCCATTCGGATTCCTGCCTCTACCTCCACCTCTTCCTCGTGGTTGCCACCCGGTTGCTCCTCTTGACCTTTGTTGTTGTTCCGGCGCATGACCCCCTTGTGGCCCCAACTGGGCCCGTCTCTGGCCATCTGGTTCTCCATTGGAACCTGTCTCCCCTCCGGGCTGTGTGGACTGGATTAGGCCTTGGAGGTATTCCACTACCTGTCTAGCCTCGGTTAGCTGTTGTCCTAGAGGGAGGCACGTCTTCCCCTCTTCCTCCACCCTGGCCCTTGTTGACTGGCTCCTAGTCATCGGGCCACATCTCTCAGTTTGGTACTGATGGTGGGGGTGGAGAAAACCTGGGCACGAGACACAGGTGGGCTGTAGAAACTGTTCATGTATCGCTCTCCTCAGCCGCTTTCGTTGTCCCTTGGTTAACTGGCAGTCTCCCGCAACGGACACTTCAGCGTGGATCGGCTCGGGTAATACAGTTGTCTCTGGGTCGCTTGCAGCAACGACTCCCTGTGGCGGAGTTAAAGACATTATTTCCAGTCCCTCCGTCACACTGGACACTAGAGGGGAGTCGATCACATTCCAGTCAATCAGGTTAACGTCACTGTTCAATTCGGTCAATGTAATGTCTGCAGAGGTTATCGGCATTATCCCACTACTGGCCGGACTGTTGGCCATTTTTATATTGCTTCTATTTATTACACTATGGCTTAACTGACCTAGACTATATGTCCAGTTTTGGTTACCCTATCTTTGCTCCTAATTGCTCCTATCAAAGTTAGTGAATCTGCTCTATATTACTCATTCACACGTACCTCTCATACACTCAAAGTCCACCGTTTAGAAAGCAAGTTTCTCTGTATTCAAACTATTTTTACCAAACTTGAGTTAATTTCACTCACACTAATATATTGGTGTAAACAGGAATTGATAACTCGCTGTGTGATACTATACCCCCCGACTTTCAACAGTCTCTTTGATTTCCCTGTTGGGGTTCGAAATTGTCAGCGCTGGCCGTCCGTCCTGGAGCAGCTGTGAAGAGAGAAGAAAAAACATACACTTAATTATCAGTGACATTTCCCGTTCACAATCCATCATTTATCTTTAAGCATGGAATGTCGGGCATCTCCTATACTAAAATCACTTGAGAGCATTTGTGCAATTTTCGTTTTGATTTATCAATGACACAGCCTTAATCTTTTTTCAGTTGTCTCCATTGGAAAACTAGAACTCTCAATCCCGTTGTCATGATCCTTCTTCACACAACTCCGGGGAACTTATTTTGCATCAGCCTTCTCCTTCTGTTGGTCAATCAGAAACTTGTTATTTACAGCCTATCATTTCTAAACATCTGTATTGGACATGGTAATTTAGGTGAATAATCTCACTTTTACTCTAATATTATAGGTGACTAAAACGCACTTTAACTCTTATTGTTCTTTGCAAATGACTATGTGTATAATTACGCTTTATCTTCGCTTCTATGTGTAACTATATTTATTTCTGTCCGTGAAAGCCTAACAATGTATTCCGCTCATATTACATTATACATATCAGTAACATACATATTTCCCACACAATTTCTCACACCATCACTATACTTCCCCCGTAACCATCTAGGTGTTAAAACGTGCTTCTCACGAGAACAGAAATCAATTTTCAGTGCCTTATGTCACTGAAGTCCCCGTGCATTCAGAACAGTGTCACACAACCCGTTCATAAAACACAGGCGCCGACACCATCCCCACATTGAAATCCCCGCCGACCAATGACATCCCACTGGTCAACCCGACCTGTGGCCCACGGCGTCACCCCCAGTTTGCAACCTGGAACGCGAAACCCCGGGCCTCCTACCCAAGGATATCCAAAGTTCATTCCACCCACATTACCACTGCTGCTCACACACATCACCTCCGACACCAATCAACCACCGTAACCACCGTCACCCAAATACCCACACACAATATAACCCAATGTGCGTAGTGTGGCAGCGAGCTTTTGACGAGTGCACGCATAGCGCATCCCCGCCAACGCGCGGTGGCAGGCAACGAGCCCACCCCCGCCAGCCAATACCACTATCAGCACCAGAAATACCCTAAAAATAACAATAAAACTGAATATTGAACTACAACAAGGCCTCAAACGAGTCCCAAACTCAACCAACTGCCTTTGAACCCTACAGTAAACAGCAATAAACAATAAACCCAGCACTACACCGCGTTTGAAACCCAGGAGATAAAGAGAGAGCGTTCCGGGGGGGCCGAGGGGGGAAGAAAATATGGAAGAGAGGCGGTGTGGGAACGAGTTACCCCGTTCATATAACACCACATCACAATATAGCCTGTGCCCACAACCAAGGAAAGAGAGAGAGAGAGAGAGGGGGGGGTGAGAGAAGGAAAGAGAGAGAGGGAGAGGGGGGGGGGTGAGAGAAGGAAAGAGAGAGAGAGAGAGAGGGGGGGGTGAGAGAAGGAAAGAGAGAGAGAGAGATCGAGGAGAGAGAGAGAGAGAGAGAGAGGGGGGGAAGAGGGAATGGACGAGGGGGAGGGGGGCCATGGCCCCACAATCCACAAGCACAACAATCTAATCTAACCCTATTAGTACACTAACCTTTAAATGAAAACGTTCTGTGTGCAGAACCCAAAAATAGTACCAAAAGGAAACTAATCCTGTCCTCTGCTGCCCCCTACCGTATTCCTAAATAAACTCCACCTCCCCTGTTACAAAGGATCAGATTAGACCGAATATATATATTTATTTATTGATATATATTGCATAGTATTTGTATATCGTTTGATATCCCTTGTATATTCCTTGTACATATACACGGAATATCCCTTTAGCCCAGACCATAATATTTCATTCTCCTATTGGACAGCGGTCCACAGGCGCCAGAGCCATGCCTCCGGAGTCAGGTTCAAAGTCACCGTCAAGACATGTCTGGACATGCCCGGCCTTGCCCAGGGATACGAGACAGAAATGAGATTGGCACTAGATTGTTCGCCGTGCATATAAATATGGCGCAGGTGAATACAGAAGCACTTAGTCAGAAGTCTAGAGTTACCCAATAAGTTGAAGCCTCACCCACGATACAACGTGCGGTGAAGTATGGCCTGTTTTGGCCCCAAAATAGAGCATTGAGACCGCGTGCAAATTAATAACTGAATTGTCAGAGTTTGGCGCTATACCGTCGAGTGCGACATATTTCTATTAAGTCAGTAATAGTCTATTTGTGTATAGTGTATCGTGCGGCTAAAGTTCTACAGTGACCAGCATCACCAACGCTTCCTCGTATCAGCTAGAGTGCTTATCCAGGCTGGGCTGCTTTCATGGCGCTTTCACCCGAGGAGACCTAGACGAGAACCGTGTGGACATGTACACTGGATTAATCTACCCGACAACTACATAGCCCTTTGCGGCTGGATTATATTTGTTTTGGTCCTGTGATTTATGGAGCGGAGAATCGCCGACGCCTACACGTGTTGGATTTACCCTGTGAGGAGACCAGTCGAGTCCGCGCCTCAGAGAGCCTGAGGCCGGCTAGCTTTCTTCACTGTGGAGCTACAGTCTACGGAGAACAGCTGTATTCGTCTGTGGATCAAGAGGCTATTGCACCGTCTCCTGTACTTGGAGTCTCCTTAGTCATCGTTGACCAGACTCTCTACTACCGACAGATCCTCTACCCCTGCTGGCTTACAACCGGGGGGACCCTTCAGTATCTCCCACTATATATTACTAGTGTACCATAGATATAATTCCCTAAGATTCAGGTTGTATAATTACCTCCTGCGTAACCAGAGAATGGACATTCATTATTGATTTGCCTACGCATATTCCTTTGCCTTATAAGCGCATCCAAAGTATAATAGAGACGTATATTATGTACCTTTTGCTGCAATAAATACTTGATTATACCTTTGTGTGGAACCGATTCAATGTGGGAAGTGTTCATCATATTTATATATCATGTACTGTATGGCCAGTAATTAAAGTACATAAAGCGGTAGTGGTTTAATGATACCATACTTATCAATACAGTCAGGGAATTGTACCCCTCAGTTACAATTGGTCCTTCGAGCCGGAGGGTAACTAGTGTAATATTAATATAGTGGTATTAATATTGACATGGCCTATGATGAACACTCCACAAAACGGTTCTCCTAAAGTAGATCGCCCGCAGCGTAGACGGCAGACACCTCAGTACTTAGAGGATTACGTTGCCAATATACTACCTAGCTTTCTACAGACGGTAAACGCGGAAAAAGTAGATAGTAAAATTATGTCCGACCCTATCGACCAGGCTACCCCGCCAATAGAGGCCCTAATGGGTTCTAACGTAACTGACCAAGCTCACGGTAGGGACCAGGAGGGACCCGACATGACTTTACCCCCCGCCAAGACCGAAGAAGTAGTCCCCGGAGAGCTCCAGGATAAAGACAGCTCTCCAGGGATGGAACTCTACCCGCTACAAGAAGAGGAGAGCACCCCGGAGATGGATCTCCAGGACTCGCCACAGGAGAACAGATCTCCAACGAGTACTGCCAGGAGCGGATCACCTCAACCAGCGTCTTCCCCCAGCGAGGCGGACAAGATGCTGGCACAGGCATTCCTCGCCAGCCTAGCAGCCTCAACAGAGCGCGATCGACTCCAAGCACAGACGCTTAGTGAGCGCGAACATTCTTCCATGGAAAGAGAACGCCTTCAGGCGCAGCAACGGAGCGACGAAGATCGTATACGTCTAGAGATTAGACGCCTTCAGACGGAAGAGAATATGGTAAGGGACCGGGCCAAAGCCCAGCGTGCCGCCGCCGAAGCCCAGCGCGCCGCTGCCGGTGCCCAAAGAGAAGCAGAGCGCGACCTCGCTCTCACCAAGCGCGAAGCCGAGCGCGACCGATTACAAGCGCAGATAATGGAGCAGCTGATCACCAGGGCAACACCCCCTCCCTCCGCACAGGGTTCCAGGGCCTCGTCAAGACAAGGGTCAAGGGCACCCTCCCCTACCCGATCAAGCGACCCTGAGCCCGACCACCAGAGAGAGCCTATACCCCCCTCCGAACTCCTTCCCCGACCGGTCCACGTGAGACCCAGCTACAAGGAAGAAACGGTCTACACCGCGGAGAGGCTAAATAGACGACTACAGGACTAGAGGACCTGCCAGAGGAAGAAGAAGAGGGAGAGGAGGAGAGTCAAGCCCGACAGCAGCACAGTACTCCACAGGACCAGGAGGTCCAGTACAGCCCAGGCTCTACCCCCGCGGCTCTGCGCTACAGACCCCCGACTCAATTCACGGGTGAGCTTGACGCACGACCAGCCCAGAGGAATAGCACCTGGATACGCGGGCCATGGTACCCAGCAGGTACCAGCCCACCAAGAGGCGTAAGAGGAGACTCGCCTAGGAGGCCTCTCTTCCAACGCTCACCGATGTGCCAGCCATCCATGGCATCATACATTGGCACACCGACGTTTCCGGACTTCACCCACGAGAACAGAGCACAGTACACGGAGCTACGAATGTGCTTAGAGACAATGATGTCCGATGTAGCTGATGAACCGTACAAGTATGCTATCCTACTGAAGCACCTCAAGGTGCCCCGAGCGCACAATATAGCGCTGGCCTATGCCACCTCTACTACCCCATACACAGCGGCTCTAGCAGCACTCGACCAAAGATATGGACGCATATGGGACTACGTAATACAAGAGATAAGGCATATTGACCGCCTACCCCCAGCCACAGACAATCGCTCACTAGATGACCTGTCTATCAAGGTACAATCCCTGGTAGGGATGCTGGGGGCGCAAAGAGAAAAGGGTATGCACGAACTGTACGCGAACTCTAATGTCGAGAGGATTTTAGAGAAGCTTCCGCCCGCCCGACAAGAGCGCTTCAGGCGGCAAAGAGACCACCGTGATCCTAACGGTCCCGAGCCATCCCTCCTAGACCTAGCCGACTTCCTGGCGAGAGAAGTCAACAGCCTACGGTTGGATACGTTCATGCGGAGCACCCCAAGCTCCAGAGAGGGACCTAGGAGAGCAAACGATGGCCGAAGATTGGTGACCGTCATGCACCAATCAGAATCAGTACCGAGCAGCAAGAACCACAGTACCCCCTCGATGAAAGAGAAGTGGAAGATGGTGTGCCCGTAGTGCGAAAAGGAACACTGGTTGTCACAATGTGACATGTTCAAGAAGATGACCGCCGACGAGGTGAGTCAATGGATAAAGTCCAACCGACGCTGTTACCGATGTGCACGCAGTCACATGGCAGCCGATTGCCGCTTAAAGAAGAGGTGTAGTCGGTGTGACGGAGCCCACCTAGATTCGAGAGAGAGAGACCCCGCTCAAGAGACTGTGTACCGCGCTGAGATTAACAAGCTAATCACAGCGGGACACATAAAGAAAATTGACATTAAAGAGGCCGATCAGACGACCGAATCATGGTACGTGCCGCACCACAAAGTCCACCACAACGGCAAGGATCGTATTGTGTTCAACTGCAGCTACCAGATCGGATCACAAAATCTGAATAAAGAGCTCTTGCCCGGCCCAACACTCGGCCCCTCTCTACTAGGCGTGTTACTACGTTTCCGCCAAGACAAGGTGGCCATCAGCGGCGACATCAAAGGGATGTTCCTGCAGGTGAGACTAGTGGAAGAGGACAAGCCCCTGCTGCGGTTCCTATGGAGAGAGAGGATCGGGGATGAGCAACCAGCCATCTATCAATGGGAAGTCCTCCCTTTCGGAACCACATGCAGCCCATGCTGTGCTACGTTTGCACTGCAAAAACACGTCGCAGAGGACCCAGCAGCTGATGAAGAGGTCCGACAAAGTGTAGGAAATAGTTTCTACGTGGACAACTGTTTGCAAAGCGTCTCGACGCCAGAAGAAGCCGAGGCCCTTCTACTCAAGCTCCGCGCCTCCCTGATTAAAGGCGGCTTTGATCTCAGGCAGTGGGCCAGCAGCGACCCGCAAGTATTGCGCAGCCTCTCCCCCGAGGACAAGGCAGCAAGCAGCGAGACCTGGATGGCGACCATCCCAGGAGAAGCCCAAGAAATGACATTAGGACTAGTCTGGCGCTTCAAAACAGACTCGCTCCATTATAAACACACACCCCTGACCAAGGAGCAGGGAAGGTCGACTGCACTACCGACCACCAGACGGAGTGTATACAGAACACTCGCCAGACAATATGACCCGTTGGGATGTATTCTACCTTACACCACCAGGGCAAAGATGATTGTAAGAGCGTTATGGGACAAGGACCAGGGCTGGGACGACCCCATACCCGAACACCTTGCATCCACATGGAGAGAGTGGGAGACGGAACTCAGCTCACTCCCAGGTGTCAACATACGCCGCAGCTACTTCCCACCCACAGTGAGGCCGGAGACGTGCCAGATGGACCTGCACGTCTTCAGCGATGCCTCCGAAGTAGCCTACGGTTCGGTGGCCTACTTGCGTGCCCGAGAGGAGGGAGGAGAAATACATACTGCTTTCATCCTGGCTCGCTCAAGAATAGCCCCACGAAAGCAACAATCTATCCCGCGTCTAGAGCTCTGCGCAGCCCTAGCAGGAGCGCAACTCGCCACGTTAATCCATCGTGAACTCACCATTCCGGTGCAAAGAACAATCTTGTGGTCAGACTCCACGACAGTACTCACATGGATCCGGTCTGATTCGTGCAGATACAAGGTCTTCGTGGGAGTCAGAGTCACAGAGATTCAAGATTTAACAGAAGTAGCAAGCTGGAGGTATGTGGACACAAAACACAACCCAGCTGACGTCATCACCCGGGGAATGTCCCTGGATGACCTCACCCGTCACAACCTATACAGTGACGGGCCAGAGTTCCTCAAGCTCCCGGAAGAAGAGTGGCCTACACCCACCCCACGGGAAGCGAGTAAAGAGGAGGCCGAAAACAAGAAATCTATGTTCTGTGGATTGAACACACTCGTCTCCACAGACCCCGACATAGACGATTGCCTCACCCTAGAGAGTGCGCAGCTAAAGACATTCCTGTGGCACCACCCAGAGGTTCAGCTCACTACTGACATTACAGCAGCTGACTACGAAGAAGCAGAACTTCTTCTACTACAACGAGCCCAGAGAGACTCGTTCCCCGATGAGCTAGACTGTCTACAGGGAGCAAAGCCCGTCCCATCAGACAGCGGACTGCTCCACCTAGCCCCCGAGAGCGACGCCCATGGTCTCATCAGAGTGGGTGGTCGTCTGCGGAGAGCTCCAGACTTACCGGATGACGTCAAGTACCTGATAGTCTTAAACAGCCGACACAAGGTCACAGAGCTGATCATAAAGAAATACGACGAGGATGTGCATCACGCCGGGGCAGAGAGAGTCTTCGCGGAGATCAGACGTCGTTATTGGATACTGCAAGGGAGAGAAGCAGTGCGGCGCTTCCAGCGAACCTGTCTAGACTGTCGTAAGTGGCGAGCGCAGCCCAGTATACCCCGGATGGCTGACCTACCTCCCTGTCGCCTCCGACTCGGCGACAAGCCTTTTCACTCCACCGGTATGGACTGTTTCGGCCCGCTGTATATAAAGAAAGGAAGAGGAACCGAGAAGCGGTGGGGTATTGTATTCAAATGCATGACCACCCGAGCGATGCATATAGAACTCCTTCCAACCATGAGCACAGACTCATTCCTTATGGCCTTCCGAAGATTCACATCGCGGAAAGGCAAACGTCTATATTATTGTCTGATCACGGGACAAACTTCAAAGGCGGAGAAAGAGAGCTGAGAGAGAGCTTCCAAGCTATGGGCCCAGAACTTAAGACCCACCTCGCTCCATCCCAGATTGACTTCCAGTTTAATCCCCCGAACGCACCTCACTTCGGTGGAACTTGGGAACGAGAAGTACGTTCAATAAAGACAGCCCTGTACGCCGTGCTTGGGGCCCAGACCGTGGCGGAAGAAGTCCTAATGACAGTCCTCACGGAGATCGAGGGAGTATTGAACTCAAAGCCCCTCGGTTACGTCTCAAGTGATGTAGCAGATGTCGACCCAGTCACCCCCAACACACTCTTGATGGGGCGGCTGGACCCCGCGCTACCACAGACAATGTACAGGCCTGAAGAAGCGAACGGCCGAAGAATGTGGAGGTACAGTCAAGTATTGGCTGACAAGTTTTGGAACAGCTTCCTACTCCACTATCTACCGTCTCTACAGACCCGCCAGAAATGGGTGAAAGAGAGAGACAATTTGACAGAAGGAACAGTCGTCATGATTATCGACCAGTCACTACCCCGAGCTATGTGGCCGGCTGGCCGCGTAAGCAAAGTGATCACCGGTGCCGACGGAAAGGTCCGAGCAGCCGAAGTGCTCGTCCAAGGACGGATCTACACCCGACCCGTGGCGAGGCTAATAGAACTGCCAAGGCTCCCCGATACTATCGATGACGACCATGACCCCATGACTTTGTGAACTGCCCGACCCCTCACAACAGACATTGAGTAGTGGACAGTGCGGTTAATCTGTCTCTGCTTAGCTAATTAGGTGGGACTAATTAGGGCGCGGCTGTTACAAAGGATCAGATTAAACCGAATATATATATTTATTTATTGATATATATTGCATAGTATTTGTATATCGTTTGATATCCCTTGTATATTCCTTGTACATATACACGGAATATCCCTTTAGCCCAGACCATAATATTTCATTCTCCTATTGGACAGCGGTCCACAGGCGCCAGAGCCATGCCTCCGGAGTCAGGTTCAAAGTCACCGTCAAGACATGTCTGGACATGCCCGGCCTTGCCCAGGGATACGAGACAGAAATGAGATTGGCACTAGATTGTTCGCCGTGCATATAAATATGGCGCAGGTAAATACAGAAGCACTTAGTCAGAAGTCTAGAGTTACCCAATAAGTTGAAGCCTCACCCACGATACAACGTGCGGTGAAGTATGGCCTGTTTTGGCCCCAAAATAGAGCATTGAGACCGCGTGCGAATTAATAACTGAATTGTCAGAGTTTGGCGCTATACCGTCGAGTGCGACATATTTCTATTAAGTCAGTAATAGTCTATTTGTGTATAGTGTATCGTGCGGCTAAAGTTCTACAGTGACCAGCATCACCAACGCTTCCTCGTATCAGCTAGAGTGCTTATCCAGGCTGGGCTGCTTTCATGGCGCTTTCACCCGAGGAGACCTAGACGAGAACCGTGTGGACATGTACACTGGATTAATCTACCCGACGACTACATAGCCCTTTGCGGCTGGATTATATTTGTTTTGGTCCTGTGATTTATGGAGCGGAGAATCGCCGACGCCTACACGTGTTGGATTTACCCTGTGAGGAGACCAGTCGAGTCCGCGCCTCAGAGAGCCTGAGGCCGGCTAGCTTTCTTCACTGTGGAGCTACAGTCTACGGAGAACAGCTGTATTCGTCTGTGGATCAAGAGGCTATTGCACCGTCTCCTGTACTTGGAGTCTCCTTAGTCATCATTGACCAGACTCTCTACTACCGACAGATCCTCTACCCCTGCTGGCTTACAACCGGGGGGACCCTTCAGTATCTCCCGCTATATATTACTAGTGTACCATAGATATAATTCCCTAAGATTCAGGTTGTATAATTACCTCCTGCGTAACCAGAGAATGGACATTCATTATTGATTTGCCTACGCATATTCCTTTGCCTTATAAGCGCATCCAAAGTATAATAGAGACGTATATTATGTACCTTTTGCTGCAATAAATACTTGATTATACCTTTGTGTGGAACCGATTCAATGTGGGAAGTGTTCATCATATTTATATATCATGTACTGTATGGCCAGTAATTAAAGTACATAAAGCGGTAGTGGTTTAATGATACCATACTTATCAATACAGTCAGGGAATTGTACCCCTCAGTTACATCCCCCTTAACAATGGACGCTCGGCGCCCCTACCAAGATGGATGCTCGGCGCCCCTACCAAGATGGACGCTCGGCGCCCCTACCAAGATGGACGCTCGGCGCCCCTACCAAGATGGCCGTCCCACAGCACAGTTAGCTTAGCATATTAGCTTCGTTAGCTTCAACCCAGCGCGCGTAGGCCGCCAGACCGCGCACCCTTATGACGTCACAACCGGCGACCGCTTTAGCCGTTAGCGCGGCTAGGTAGCATTAGCTTAGCTTCTCCCACGATCCCATAAAAACGTTCCCCAACGACCCATTTCGCCGCGCGGGCCGACACCTCGCAATGTTAATACAACACCACATTCCCCACAACAGAACCCTAATCCCCTCAAAACGCCAGTGTAGTGATCTAAACAGAAATATAAAAACATAACAACCTACAGGCCGCCACAAAACACTAGCTTGACCCCGCCGCCGTCACCACCGGTGAGCTCAGAACGACTTCCGGGTCCCCTCTACATACCATCCCGTTCACCTAAAACATTAAACAACTATTTTATCCGCATCGAATATGAAAATTTTAAAGTGCCTAACACATCCCCGTAATCCCAAGACACTATCGATCGACCTTATACATTTGAACCTACGCCTATTTGTCACCCGCATCCTCCGGTCGCCTCCCGGCTAATACAGTAGCCAACCGCCGCTGCGTTCCACCGGCCCCGAAAAACCGGCGTTACCATTACATCTCCCCACGGCTAACCGGTGACTTAAATTACATAATAAAACAACAATAATCTCATACGTACCACCAATCATACCTAACCATAGCCATTCTCCAAACATTCAATCATACATGCTTCCTAACTACAAATAAAAATACAAACCTCCATTCAGACTCACATACTATTGTCCCTCGAACGTCGCACGGCAGCTCTCACATCCCGTTTCACTCTATTCAATAACTACCGCGCGACTATTAAATGCAAGATCAAGCGTATTCGCCCACCGTACTATAGTCAGTGTTTAAGTTTACTATAGCGCTTTAATCGAATTCTCACTAAGTACTTAATCATTATCACAGCGCACGCAATCAATTAACACGCCGGTTATGCTCAAGATCAAAAAGGACCTCCAGATCCGTTCGATATTATGCCCTAAAGTCGAACATACATCTTCATTTAATTCGGCCGATAGTTTCCCGCAGACACATGTCCTGATTATCCATGCTCAGCCAGCAAACCATTCTATTGAAGCCTCTTGAGCACGCCAGCCCCGTTTATATTAATTATTACGTGATAATCCTGTAATCGCACAACGTTCCCCGATTTATGCAGGTCCTAATTCATCTTACACCAAGCCGATTTACATGTTCTAAATAGCGACAGAGCCCATCTATACACGGCTCTCTCCCCATTCAGGACAAGCAAAAATTACCAACATTATCCTAGCGCCCCTTTTCCTGAGAATATATTCTAGGGATCCTTATACACTCAGGACGCGCTCCTGTCGCACGCCAACCAGATTACCGCGCTCTTGATCAATAAAGCCTTTCATCTGTTGCCATCCGACGCTTTGACCACCCCATAATCAGATATTTTGTGCCACCCATACGTCTTCATATTACATGAGGCCTCCTCTTTACTTCACATATTTCTACATGAGGCAATATCTTTTCCCAACCCCTTGTTGTTCGAACTGAGCAGCCCATTCTTCTTCAACACTCACCTCTCTCACAGGAACGAAGCTCACGCAGTTGTGTCCTCCGTCGTCCGCTGATGAGGTTGATGAGTGAAGGAAAAAAATTCTCATCCACGGCCGCCACTTGTTCACGGGTCAAACGGCACCAAAATGAAGTAGATTCCCAAGCTAATAACGGTTCTGCTCTGTACCAGAACCGGGCGCCGATCTGCTCTGCGTTGTGTTTCAATAACTCTAAGGCTCTGGGAATTACTTATGAACTTTTCAGCAGTGCAGGAGGAGAAATCAGGAGGAAAAGGTAGTTAACAACAGCTGTTTAATCAAAGTTAACACTTTGGTTGCCTAAGGTTAAATTAATGATATACCATAGATTGCCAGCGCTATTTGTCTATGGAGAAAGTCCCCTTCTTTGCAGGGCTATAACTTTTTAAATTCTATTGCTACATTGCCATTATTAGGGCCCATTCAAAGTCCTATATGTATTGTTCATTGTGTAGCAACGTTAAACTTTTTCATTCACATATTCATAGTAAAGTATGGTCTAATGTATAAGTATGTTTTCATCTCTTTCTGCAGCTTTCTCCAGAACGTGATATATAGCCCCAAATGCATTATATTGATGATGAAATACAGTTTGATGGCAATCAGCGCGATATAAAAAATTCCAACTAGACGTACTTCTAGAAGTTACTACACGTCATCTGATGTTGACCGGATGGGCGAGGGGGCGTTTATAATTCCGTGGGCAGCGTTATACCAATCATCTAATGTGGGTCAAATGTTGATAATATCAGTTATTATCGAAGACGGTAACGTTACACGCTGAAACTCACCCCAGTCTCCGCGCGCCGTTGGGCGATCATCGTCGAGTAGAAATTTTATCATTATGGGATATATTATTACCCGGTCCATCTCCAGCTTGTATAATGGTATATACGTCCAAATCATGTTGTTTATCGAGTTATTGGCAATCGATCGCTATGTAGAGTGACGAGCTAGAGTCACGGGACATGTACCGAGTGGCCGGAAGCAATACGGACGTCTAGCAAAACCTCTAGTGCGCTTCCTGTTAAGCGCTTGCGCCGATCGGCCACCAGATGGCGCTCCTGAACCGCCAGAGAGCTCAGTGGGTCCTGCTGGTGGATCTCAGGCCAGCGGAGGGACATTATGAATCCGATCGCAGATTTTTGAAATATTGATATAAAGACGACGTACAGCGTCCCCTGGCAACTTTAGCATGGCCAGCAAAGACGTCTAAAGACGGCTCCCGGCACCCAAAGTGTTAAGAGTTGTATACAATTCACAATAAAGAATGCTATAAAAGATTCCAGGTACCGGAGCACTATGCCGCTCTCGCCCTATCTAAGAAATCAGATTAAAGAATAGAGTTGATAAGTCGTTGATGGCTTTGTTCTCTTGGCTATGAACAAAGTATAGTTCTGTTTTCCCTCCAAAAGTTCCTTTGTCCTGCTGCTGCTCCTCTGTGTGGATGGTAGGTGTCGTTCCTGGTGTGTTGGGTTTTCAGAGTGTCTCTCGTTCCCACACCCAGATCTTTTAACCAAGGCCTAGCATCCCTTTGTGATGACATCATAAGCTGTGGTTTGTCCAATCACAGCCTCTCTATGTTTGAATGCAAACAGGGGCGGTCCTTACACAGTCAACCATATATACTTTCATTTGTTTAATTCAAGGTGCAACCATCATCTACCAATCTACCTAATACATTGCATTTATTCATTTCCTAATATCTATATTTGAATTACCATTGGTTCCATGAACCCAGAGATATCATATTTAAACACATTTCTTATCATTATAACCTATTTTCACTTTAAGTGAAAACTAATTACATAGTTTAGTATGACTTCAGAATTCTTCCCCCAATGTAAACAGGCCTAATCATATTTTAACTTACATCAATTTCTTTTATACAGTTTATACTTTTAGCATTAATTTATAATATATTCTTTCATATCAAAAACTAATCTAAATGGGTTATCAGACCTTTGAAGATGTACTTAGTTTTTAGCAGACCAATTGGCCACATCTGTGTCTCCTAAAAGGACACATGTTTATCTAGAGCTTCTTGTCCTTTGTTCTTACACCCCCTAAGGGGAAGTAAGTATTACCTCAGCTGCCACTAGCTGCCACTATATGCAAATGACCTCCTGGAGTGAACACAAGGTCTTGGTAAACACACACTCTATGAAACTATAGTTGAGGGCCAATTGTTCCACTTCGACTGTTTCTACACATTAGTTTGATTTGAAATCCTGTTATGATGATGATCTATGTCCAAAATCTACCACAGGGGCACCATGGATGTCTGCCCTAACTTGCGCTCCTGAAAAACCTAGCATCTTTTTGCCTATTTTAGTGTTTTTTTGTATTGTTTTGACCTCCAAAGTAGCTCCCACATTAGATACAAGAGTGACTCACTACTCAACATAAAATATTCAACTATCACTCATTGTTTATTCAAATCACGGCAGCTCCACAAGCCATGCTACCAAAATGGAAGAAGTTCACACGGAGAAGAGGAAAGAGAGCTGGCGGGCTGGTGAGGCAAGAACAACAACCAAACCATCCTCCGCTGTCTGCCTAGTATTCTGCCGGTGAGATGAAAACAACAACCAAACCATCCTCCGCTGCCTAGTATTCTGCTGGTGAGGTGAAAACAACAACCAAACCATCTTTCGCTCCCTAGTGTTAGATTCTGGCAGACCACAATCGGCCACTTATCACCTCTTTATCTGTTGGCTCGGGTAGTTTCTGCGTTGTGTTTTATTTCTCTGACGTCTTCTCATACTGGCTGTACATCGTGGTCATTCCCCTTTAATGCAATCCGTAAACATAAGAATTCAACACTGGACGGCGTAGTACCTTTCTTGGAATCGTTGTTTATTACATAAACAAAAGCCTTAGATGTTACCCATTTTGTATTGTCCTTGAAAAGCCTTTGATGGAACACTAAATTCATTATTCTATCGTCGCTTCTGCTGTTAGTCCAATGGTGGTTGAGGCCTCGTCGTTAGCCAAAACCCTTCTTTGTTAGCCGAAGCTAGCCTCCTGGAGGCATAGGGGCCCCTCCCACCACCCTCTAGTCTCTCTCTCCACGTCTGCTCGTATCATGCTGTGTCCTGTTCTAACTCACACATGGAAGAAAACTCACATTATAATAATCAGCATCATCATTATCATCTCGGCATAGCAAATGACAGGCACGCCCCTCTCCTCGTTCCTATGTGACGCGCTGTCTGTGACCACAGCTATTTGACCCAGATCACTATAGCAACGGCAATGTTGATATTAACTTACCCCAAACAAACGCTGTGGCTATCAGCTGGTGATGACAACAGCACAGCCTCATCTGCAGGTTGTTAATCAGCTCCTACCACACACTAAATGTCCAAAGCCTGTCTGCACTTTCAATCCTTATCTAGCACACAGTGCTGTCATTATATACATTTTGGTTACATTATATACACTGAAAAACCTTGAGATCCTTCACTAGTATTCTGCCGGTGAGATGAAAACAACAACCAAACCATCTTTCGCTCCCTAGTATTCTGCTGGTGAGGTGAAAACAACAACCAAACCATCCTCAGCTCCATAGTATTCTGCTGGTGAGATGAAAACAACAACCAAACCATCTTTCGCTCCCTAGTATTCTGCTGGTGAGGTGAAAAAAACAACCAAACCGCCCGCCCGCTCCCGAGTATCCTGCTGGTGAGGTGAAAACAACAACCAAACCGCCCCCCCCCCCCCCCCCCCCCCCCCCCCCCCCCCGCTCCCTTGTATCCTGCTGGCCAATATGCAGTCCCTGGAAAACAAGTTGTGCAAGCTGGGAGCCAGGATCTCCTTCCAGGGGGAAACGAGGGACTGCAACAGAATCTGCCTTACCTAGACTTGGCTGACAGAATTAACCCCCAGACCACACCTGGCTTTTCCTTGCATCGAACGGACAGGAATAAAGAGCACTCGGGGGGGAAAGCAAAGAAGGAAGAGTCTGCTTTATGATTAACAACACCTGTTGCAATCCTGGAAACATTCATACTCAAAACATTCTGTTCCCCAGGCTTGGAATATCTCTCTATTCTACGCAGGCCATTCTGGCTACCAAAAGAGATAACAGCTATCGTAGCCATAGTTGTCTACAGACCACCCAGTGCAGACACAGACCAGGTACTCAAGAACTGTATACAGGGATCAACAATGCAGAAAACATCGTGGTTGAAGACTTCAACCAAGCGTCTTTGCACAAACTTTTGCTTTTGTTTATATAAACACACAATGAAATTATGTTTTGGATCATTGCTACATGACAATACGAAAGGCTTGGTAAGTCAGATCATCTCCCACTGTGAAGGAAGTCCTCTGCTGGTCTGACGAATCAGACGCTATGTTACAAGACAGTTTTGAACACGCAAATTGGGAGATGTTCTGGGGTGCGTCAGAAAACAAATACACAGAAAGAGTCTGAAGTTACAAATCGTCTGTGACTTTGTAAACGACAAGGCAAATTACCAATTCTCGGCAAGAAAGTAGACGCTGGATACAGGTTGAAATGCAATGGTCACTGAATAAGGTAACAAGCCTGAAAGACTGGCACCCTGTTGCCCACAATGTCATAGTGAGCAAAATAATGCTTTGAGAAGCATGTTAAGAAATGAATCTGTAGCAGACTACCGACCATCACTGAAAAAGACGCCCACCAATTTGCCTACGTACCAGCAAAACAGATCCACAGACGTTGCAATAGCCACAACACTCCACACAGCACCCTCCTAGAACCACCTAGAAGGAAATAACTCATATGTGAGAGCGCTGTTCATTGACTATAGCTCAGCATTCCACCATACAACACCATAGTCCTCGACAGACTCAACATAAAACTCAGGAACCTAGGACTTGACCCCAACCTGTGCAGCTGGATTCTAGACTTCCTGTCAGATCGTCGCCAGGTGGTGAGGATGGGACCTAACACAGCCATGGCTCTATCCAAGATCTCAAAGAAGCTGAAATTCCTGTATCGATATACACACACTTTCTTTAAGGTAAAAAAAAACATTTAGTAGCATCGCTTATACAATGTCACTTTGACTACTTGTTCCACGTGCTATAGTGGCCTCTCACAAAAGCTTAAGAACAAACTACAGGTTGCACAGAACAACGTCATTAGAAACATGCTAAATGCTCCTCCCAGGACTCATATCGGTCACACAGAAAGGAAAAAAGTAGGGTTGTTACCAGTCGAGGATAGAGTCAAACAATTAAAACTAAACCACATGTATGATATAGTTAATGGTAGAGCCCCAGAGTACATGTCCTCAAATGTGGATATGGTAAGAAACCAACACCACCGTAACACAAGAGCCAGCATTATGTCCTGCTGTGTTCCTGGTGTAAAGAGTAAGACGGCCAGACTTTTTTTTTTTACACTGGTATCTCCATATGGAGCAGCCTGCCTATGCACATCAAGCAAAGCCAGACTAAAGCGCTTTTTAAAACAAAAGTAAAGGCGCTTCTTTGGGAAGAAGTGTAGATTTGAGATTTAAAATATTTTCCATCTTCTCTTGGTGTAGTGCAGGATACGAAATGTATTTTATGTCTTGTTTTATTGTGTTTTTAATGTGTTTTGTTTTTATTGTTATTGTGTTTTTATTGTGTTTTTATGTTTTCCATCGAAGACCACTTTGGAAATAAGTGTTTTAAGTAATGCTTTTAAGTGCAATCCTCCGGAGTGCAGGGTCATGATATTTCAATGTTATGTATGATACTTGTAATTTTCCTAAAATAAAATCAAACCTCATCCCTCTGACCCTTAACACTTTGGATGCCAACGGCGCTATAAGTCGTTAGTTCATGCCGCCAGTTGAGTGCCGCCAACGACATATAACGTTTGTTTGTCGTATTTTTTTTTATTGGCGATTTGAATTAATATTTCATCAATCGAGCCTCACGCTAGTGTTGCAGAGTCTCTCTGAGCTCAATTGGGAAGATACCGCCCCCTATCGTCTCTCCCTGTGTAACTGCACCCCATTAGTTTAGACTGACTCTCATTTTACTTTTCCGTCAAACCAACTGAATCAGAGCTTTTTTCACAGATATATCAACGTGTCCCATATGTGTGTGTGTGTGTCTGTGTGTGCCCGCTGATCAGGAAATGAGAGAATCGATATTTCAGCCCGCTTCTATAGCGTGCATAAGTACACATATACTATCGATAATCTAGCGTTTATTTGAAAATTATTCATAAATATTCAGTTCAAATAAATTCCTTTCTTGAAGAAAACAACATCTTAGAAGAATTTCAGTCAGGATTCAGAAAATATCATAGCACTGAAACTGCCCTCACCAAAATAATCAGTGACCTCAGACTAAACTCTGACGAGAATAAGATCTCCATCCTTATCCTGTTAGATCTCAGTGCAGCATTTGATACAATCGATCACGATATTCTAATCGATCGTCTTGAAAACCATGTCGGTTTCTCAGAACATGTGCTGGGCTGGTTTAAAACATACATCAGAGGGAGGAAATTCTATGTTAAACTAGGAGATCACATGTCTGATATATACGACAACAACTATGGAGTTGCACAAGGGAGTTGCTTAGGTCCTTTACTCTTCTCCCTTTACATGTTACCGCTGGGTGATATCATCAGAGAACATAATGTAGATTTCCATAGCTATGCGGATGATACACAACTGTACATATCTGCTGAACCAAATGATACAGTGATTAGCTCCATTACAGACTGCTTACTGGCAATAAATAAATGGATGAGTAAGAACTTCCTGAAACTAAACGAGAACAAAACTGAAATTCTAATTATCGGCTCCAAAACTAGAAAAGAAACATTAATAAAGAACCTGGGGGGACTAACCCCTTGGATCAAATCTGAGGTCACTAGTCTTGGGGTTATCATAGATTCAGAACTGAACTTCAATTCTCATATTAGCAAAGTGACGAACACATCGTTCTTCCATCTCAGAAATATAGCAAAAGTACGACCATTTATTAATCAGAACGATGCTGAGAAGCTAATTCATGCATTCATATCTAGCCGGTTAGACTACTGTAATGCACTTTTCACAGGTCTCCCTAAGAAAACCACAGAGAGGCTTCAGCTAATCCAAAACTCTGCAGCCCGACTGCTAACTAGAACCAAAAGGAGAGAGCACATTAGTCCAGTCTTAGCTGCTTTACACTGGCTTCCTGTAACATTTAGAATTGACTTTAAGGTCCTTCTCCTTACATACAAAGCTCTAAATGGACAGGGACCTAGCTACATCGCCAACACTCTAATAAATTACACACCAGCAAGAACACTGCGATCATCAGCTGCTGGACTACTAGAGGCTCCCAGAAGCAGTCAAAAGAGGATCGGTAATGCAGCCTTTATCAACTATGCCCCAAAACTATGGAACAAACTACCCCAAAACATCAGGGAAGCCAACTCGCTAGACATCTTTAAAAGACAGCTTAAAACCTATCTCTTTGCTCAGGCATTTCACTGATAGATATCTGCTACCACCTAGTGGCAAGAGGAAACATCAGGGATATCCTGACACAACTTGTATTTACCTGCACTATTCTTACCCTGCCTACTCTTATA
The DNA here is from genome assembly GCF_963971535.1 of Notolepis coatsorum. Classification (NCBI taxonomy): domain Eukaryota; kingdom Metazoa; phylum Chordata; class Actinopteri; order Aulopiformes; family Paralepididae; genus Notolepis; species Notolepis coatsorum. The sequence continues at coordinate 119,853,019 of NC_140173.1, read as the reverse complement.
CACTGCCTATCAAATTCATGTGTCGGTTATTGCACTTTTTGCTTCTTACTGATGACTATTTTTAAACTGAATCATTTTAAACTATTTTTATTATTTGCTAGATCCAAATGTGAAACACTGTGATTATTTGTTCATGCAATAGGTCCCACTATTTAGTATGGGTTCGAGTCCCTGTGATCTAATATCACTAAAGTTACAGTGTGGGTTCGAGTCCCTGTGATCTAGTATCACTAAAGTTACAGTGTGGGTTCGAGTCCCTGTGATCTAGTATCACTAAAGTTACAGTGTGGGTTCGAGTCCCTGTGATCTAGTATCACTAAAGTTACAGTGTGGGTCCGAGTCCCTGTGATCTAGTATCACTAAAGTTACAGTGTGGGTTCGAGTCCCTGTGATCTAGTATCACTAAAGTTACAGTGTGGGTTCGAGTCCCTGTGATCTAGTATCACTAAAGTTACAGTGTGGGTTCGTGTCCCTGTGATCTAATATCACTAAAGTTACAGCAATATGTACTGGGAAGTATGTTGGGAATTACAGGAGTATTACTGAATAGAGAGCCTAGTATTAGGATGCTAGAGCCTAATGTGAAACACTGTGATTTGCCATATCTTGCTATGCTCGCTCATGCCTGTATTTTTTATGTCCGTTCTATTTTATAATTTTTTTACTATTTTTAAACTGAATCATTTTAAACTATTTTTACTATTTGTGTTACTGAAAACTATCAGGCGGAGAGCCTATTGGGATGCTAGATCCTAATGTGAAACACTGTGATTCTACCTGTCTATCTTTTTATGCTCGCTTATGCCTGTATTTTTTACTGTTGTGAAGCACTTTGAACTGCAACCTCTGTATGAAAAGTGCTATACAAATAAAGTTATTATTATAAATAGGCAGAAAAATGACAACGTTTTTGTGTATGCCAGAATATTCCAGTAAATGCCGTTTATCACGGAATCTATATATTTTCCTGAAAAACGAGGGCTTTTCAAAATGCTATAAAACGGAAATGAACAGATTAAAAAACAATCCGTTTCGACAATGTTGACTGCAAACAAGTCATTGATAAACGACGGGCAGATTAGACACATAGCCATAATTTAAAACAGAGATTATGCGTTCACAACGCTATCATTGAAGTGGGTGGTGGCATTTAACCACGTTTTACCATGTTAACCAGTGGTAATCAAAGTGTTAACACAGGAGCTCCCTCCTCTGCTCACAACTGTGTAGCACTAGCTACAACACGATGATTAAGTTTGCCGATGACACAACAGTGGTAGGCCTAATCACCAACAATGACGAAGCAGTCTACAGGGAAGAGATTGACAACCTGGAACAACGCTGCAGGGTGAAGAACCTCTCCCTCAACATTGATTGATTGATTGATTGATTGATTGATTGATTGATTGATTGATTGATTGATTGATTGAAAACATTATTAACAGATTGCAGAATGGGTACAATACAGTACGGCTCAATACAAACAACTGCTAAGAGGATGCGGACCAGAAAAATACTTTCGTCTTGTTTACATCAGGGTCCTCCATGACAAGACCAAGGAGCTGGTCGTGGACTACAGGAGAGGGGGAGAGAGGCTGGACCCCATCAACCTCAACAGATCTGCTGTGGAGAGAGTCAGCCGCTTCAAGTTCCTCTGTGTTCACATCACAGAGGACCTCACCATGTTTGTACAATGGCCAGGGCCCCATTCCCCATACGTGGCTAACTGAGTTAGCCGGATAATCTTGACATAAGTCAGCCTTTTCGGTTGCCCGAAGCAGGTTTGTTTAAATCACTATGGCAACAGATCGAAAAATTTGAACCTGCTCCAGCGCAGGTTTAGTTCAGTTAGCTGGTTAAACTGGCCACTCCCTCACAAAAAATGCCAGCTCCCTTCCTCACAGATCCCATTATACCATTCTGAATTATGTTTTTGTGCTTCATTTTTCTAGAGGGGGCTTTTGAAATGTAAAATAATAGACCTAAAATGCTGATAATAAATCATATTCAGCCTATGAATTTACTTTGTCCTAAATAATGCACGTCATAGCTATACGGCGCTCGCGAGTCGCGACACACACTATGTGGTTATTTTAATAACGGAAATGTGAATCCTGCAGGGATATTTTTAATGAATGAAACCTATCGGGCGGTTGGCTCTGATTCGTTTCATATTCTCCGCTGTGGATGTATTTGCTTAACGGAGCGCCCGGATTGTGTTTAATTCAAGTTTAAATTGAAGCAACTTTATGCGTGGATTGTGGATGTGAAATATGAGGAATCTGAATCTGTGAATTGTTGAATTGTATCACTGTCACTCACACGTTATTGTGATATTGTAACTGGGATTAAAATGTCTGAGGAGATGCTCTGTTTGACAGATTTGATGACGTGGATGTGACTTGAGAAAAGTGAATGAGCAATTGCAAGCCTTTGACGTTTTGATGAATGAATTTGAGAAAATGCATTTATCTGTTCAAGCACTGTTATCTGATGATGAACAAGAGGGTGATGAACATGACTGGTGTCACTGGTATAAACCAAATGTTAATCAATTCAATGCATGTATGGATGATGTCCGAAACAGATTAAAACCTGATTAATAGTGAAACTGCGATCGACATATGATGCCTTTTCAGGTGAGGCGGCCACGCGCAATTATCCTGAGTAGTCAAGTCTGGTTCAAATTAACGAGAGTGAATCAGCCTTCGAGGAACAGGGATAGCCTCGTTTCAATCATCGTGTTAATTGAATCTGGCTAATGGGACTTTTGATCGACTTAGTTGAACAAGGTACGGGGAATAGGGCCCAGGTGGTGAAGAAAGCACGACAACATGGCATGGGGCCCCAGATCCTATGGGCTTTCTACAGAGGTACAACCGAGAGCATCCTGACTGGATGCATCACCTGGTATGGAAACATATCTGTCCTTGACTGCAAAGCACTAAAAAGGGTTGTGTGGACAGCCCAGAACGTCTGTGATTGTAAGGTCCTCTCCATCCAGGATATATACAACGGACAGTGTGTCAGCAAAGCCTGCAGGATTATTAAGGACCCCAGCTACCCCAACCACAAACTGTTTCAGTTGTTGCCCTCGGGCAAACGGTACCACAGCCTCAAGCCTCATGACAGTTCCAGGTCATGACTTTGAGTCAGGTCATGTCTTTTAGTGAGATTATGGCTTTGAATTAGTTAATGTCTTTGAGTCAGCTCATGTCGTTGAGCCTGCTCATGGTTTTGAGTTATACCATGGCCTGGGTGAATACTCGATTCTGATTGGCTGGAGGGGTGTTGATTATTTCTGGATGTACTGCATGACTAGAGCCTCATTGTTTTTTTTGTCATTGTCTTTCTGCTGTGTTAAGCACGTATAGTTATTCTGCAATTACGCACACAGTATTCTTTTGGGTTTTTCCGATATAGAGCTAGCAAAGTATGTGGAGAATTTATTCCTGGATTTGCTTAATCCCTCATTTATCAGGGGCATGGAGGGGGGGGGGGCATCCGCGGGGGGGCGGGGACGCTCTCTCATTGTCGGTACACAGTGTGAGAAGAGCATTTATGCAGGTGAACACCAGAAAAGCTGCCGGCCCAGACGGAATAACAGGACGCATACTTAAGTCCTGTGCTAACCAGCTAGCCCCTGTGTTCACCGCCATATTTAATCGATCCCTGGCGGAGTCAGTGGTCCCTGCCTGCTTCAAGATGTCTACCATCATCCCTGTACCAAAGAAACATCCCCAACATGTCTCAATGACTACAGACCGGTGGCACTCACCTCTGTGGCCATGAAATGTTTCGAGAGGCTAGTCAAAGATCACATTTGTGCCTCCCTCCCCAGTGATATGGACCCTATGCAATTTGCATACATGCCAAACAGGTCCACTGATGATGCGGTCTCCCAAGTACTGCACAGCACCCTCTCTCACCTTGACCGCCAGAACGGGGGCTATGTGAGACTGTTGTTCATTGACTACAGCTCAGCGTTCAACACCATAGTCCCCACCAGACTGGTGGACAAGATGATCGAGCTGGGTCTGAGCTCCGCACTGAGCACCTGGATACTGGACTTTCTGAGCGAAAGGCCCCAGGCGGTGAGGGTGGGGGGTCAGACCTCTAACACCATCACCCTGAGCATCGGGTCCCCCCAGGGCTGTGTTCTGAGCCCCCTGCTGTACTCACTATACACACACGACTGTGTGGCCAAGTTCAGCTCCAACTCCATAGTGAAGTTTGCGGACGACACAGTGGTGGTGGGGCTGATCTCGGACAACGACGAGAAGGCCTACCGGGAGGAGGTTGAGGTACTGGAACGCTGGTGCCAGGACAACAGCCTGCTCCTGAACATTGGTAAAACCAAGGAGCTGATCGTGGATTATAGGAGAGGACAGCAGGAGACACACACACCACTGAGGATAAACGGGGCTACCGTGGACAGGGTGAGCAGCTTTAAGTACCTGGAGGTCCACATCTCCAGGATCCAGGATCTGACATGGACAACACACATAGACTCAGTCGTAAAAAAGGCGAAGCAGCGCCTCTACCACCTGAGACAGTTAAGGAAGTTCAGAGTATCTGGGAAGATACTCCAGTCCTTCTACTCCGGAGCTGTAGAGAGCATCTTGACTGGAAACATCACTGCCTGGTATGGAAACAGCACGCTAGAGGACAAGAAGGCCCTACAGAGAGTGGTGCGCTCAACCGAGCGTACCACGGGTATTGCACTACCACCCCTGCCCTGCAGGTTCTATACAACAAGAAGTGCAAATCCAGAGCCTGCAGAATAATGAAAGACCCTCACCACCCCAACAACAGCCTGTTCATGCTGCTGAGGTCAGGCAGACGCCTGTGAACACCAGCTACTAGGACAGAGAGACTTTGGCTCAGCTTCTTCCCCCAGGCCATCAGAGCCTTGAACACTGAACTCTCCACACACAAGCACACATGGGCACACACACGACACACACACTGTACACGCTCACACACTAGCAGCCACTTTAACATGAGCAAGCACACACTCATGCTGCACACGCCCACACTTATGGCCACTAAGGAAAGGTCACTTTAAGAATAGTATAACTTGAGATTGTATAATATAGCATGCACAGAAAGTGTATTGCACTACCACAGGACCTAGCATGTCCTACCATGCTCTGTAAATAACTTATGTACATATACCGATATGCCCTACTCTGTTTACTTGTTTTATTGCACAATGTCGTTCTATTGGATTCTATTATATGTTATTACTATTGTATTATGCACATCCTTGCGGGCAAGACCACCCGCATTTCATTGTATACTCGTATGCCGTGACAAATAAAACTCTTGACTTGACTTGACTATCCTGTTCAAGCAACAATGACTGTACTTGACAATGTACTTGAGGCTCTGATTGACCATGCATATTTGATGTGAAACTGTTATTCATTTGGGGACAATGAGATGTCTGCCTAGAAAGCCAGCTTTTTTGCCAAACATACTGTCAGATCATACTCACTGTTGTTAGCCATAAGCAAAGCTATTGACAGAAAGGCTTGCTAGCATAAGTCAAGTGACAAGTGGTTGTCAAGCTGTTGCTAAGGCGGCGCAGTGGGACTATAATGAAAGTCAGCAGTGAGCAAAGCATACATGTAGAAAACGTGAATAAATGGCACATATTTCTTTGTCTTTGGCAAGTGGCCATGGTATAAATCAACTTCGCCTCGTGGGGAAATGAGCCCACACATCGTGCATTATTTTTCAATAACCACACACCTCGTTGTGTATTATCCCTTACTTATATAAGATAATGTTTGGTCCATAATCTCAATTTGAAAATTCCTTTTTGATCTCTGAGTTATCCTACACATAGCCAAATTGACTGTTGTTGTGTTGTTATTGCCATTGTTGTTGTTCTTGTTGTAATCGTCATTGTCGTTTTTTATTATTATTTTCAAACCATTGTGGATTACAGCCGCATTTAAAAAAAAATCTGATAACTGTAATCCCATCACGTATAATCCCTTACTCCCTAACCACGGTTTTACAATAAATGGATTATATTGTTTTGTGGCGGACACACATACTCTTGCCATGTGCTCATCCCTCCTACACAAGCCTTGCTGGCCTTCTGCCAGGAGCCACATGTTGGCCTGTTCTTTTATTAAGAGACCATTTGAGATAATGTCACTAGACACACATGTGCGTGCGCGCACACACACACACACACACATAATCTCACACATGGATGCACACACACACACGTGCACAGGGATGCATGTACACGTACTGTATGCCCTCATTTAAGAAAGGAAAGCATGGAAACAGCACAAAAATGTGTCTTCAAAAGAAAACCCCCACATACACGAGGAGCGACATTTTCCCTTTTTGTTATGGATGACTAGGTGCCTTCATCTAATTCTGGGATGTCATTTGGGGACCGGGGCGAAGTAATCTCGGGGTTCGAGCACATACTTCAAAATATCATTTGATTTGATCAAACCTCCTCTGCTACTTGAGGAATTTCCCTATTGGCTGTGCGCTGGAGGAACAGCGCTGAGGCACAGGGCTCTGTGCTATTAAGAGTTTATCAGGGGGAAGTACGGTCCTGTATATATCACCTCTACCGGTGTCATCTCCCCTTGATAAACCGCATTTCCCGTCAGCGGAGGACACCGAAGGTTAGAGAGCTGAGATTAAAAAGAACAAAACAACCCTCTGTTCCGCTTCCAAAATGGAACCGTGACACATTCCGAATGGTTTTGATAATTCGGAATAGCAGGAGTATGAAACCCTCAACATGTTCTCCAGTGATTATAGCCATTGATGTAATGACAGTTCTCCATGAATTTGACACTTCCCATACGAGCATGAGCCTCAGAGCGGGGAGACATGTACTTAAATCTGACATAAAACATGCGTGGCGCGACACAGTATGCAAACATTTGCCTACATGCACTCAGCCGGATTAAACAGACAGCATCAATTATCGCACCTCGTCATCTTTTCGACAGAGATGCCGTCGGTCGTTTCCCTTCTCCGCGCCTTTGTCCCACAAATATCTCGGCCGGTACTCAGAGAGTTGGCCCTGCCCAAGTATGGCCTGCTATATATCCATTCCCTCTGCAGTGACCGTGAGCTACGTTTGTTCACCAGCCCCAGACACAGTCAGGCGATTTATGGCCCACTGGCTGCAGGCTGATTAGAGCAGAGCTTGTAAAACGTATTTTGGCATGTACACGGGCTTTACTGGAGCTCCCCCTGTCACACATCACCCATTCATCAGCGTCGTAGGGGAGAGGCTGAACCAGAGCAGGATGGGGAGGGGGTGCGGTGGGGCGTGGTGGGCCGGGCTTGGGGGGCGGGGGGGGGGGGGGGGGGGGGGGGCTCAAGGCATTGTTTCATTCTTGAGAGCCTCCATTTTGGAAAGAGGCTCCTTCTCTCAGACTATTCAATGTCTGACATTTTGATAGTGTGTGTCAATGGAAGAAACATCATGTGACATTTGATAATGACCAGTTCCCTTTGCTGTCCTTCGCTTTCTCCCACATATGCTGTGATGTCATCAGACACTCACTTCCTTGCACATTAGAGATTTGACCCTCTTAACGGGAAGATACTGTCTCCTGAGAATCTGTATCCAACAACTGTGCTGTCTGTTATTCCTGTGTTCACCTGCACATAAAATGCACAGATCAACCGTTAATGTCACTAATAAGAATCTACTCCCTAAACTTTGCCTTCAGAATGAGGCCAAGTGCCAGACCCATCCCGCACTGTGCATCTCTTCCCCTCTTCTTCAACAATGGCTCAGCAGCTGCTGGCTTGGCTTTCCGTCTGGCAAAGCAACAAACAGCCTGTCCAGTCGTTTCCTGGCCAGCCTCCAAGACTCCTCTGAGCCTCTCAGGAAGTATCCATGAGGTCTGCTACCTGTCACCTAAGTTCCAGCATGATTTGTGACAGGGCCGTCTGACCAGAACAATTGCATTAACAAGCGCCGGAAGGCCTCGGCTGTCAAGCCCCGCTGATACCATGCGAGACCTTTATTAAATTACAATTATGAGACGACAAGTCCTCTCGTTGTTCCACCTTACGAACGGCACTTGGACACGTGCCACTGTCACATGAATGCAGGGTGAGTCACTTCTCACAAGCTGTTCAACCCGCCTCCTATCCTCTATAGGACCAGACCTGTTGGGGGAAATTTGAACTTGACACACCACAATTCAGACAATTCGCTTTTTTTTCTTTTTTTACTAGATTGAAAACAATTCTCATAGGCATGTTTTTAAGAGGCCGGGCAGCACACTGTTGAATTACTGCTAGCTAGCTCAGGCTAGACTGTAAACCAGGTTCACACTTTTGAATTACTGCTAGCTAGCTCAGGCTAGACTGTACAGACCAGGTTCACACTGTTGAATTACTGCTAGCTAGCTCAGGATAGACTGTAGACCAGTTTCACACTTTTGAATTACTGCTAGCTAGCTCAGGCTAGACTGTACAGACCAGGTTCACACTGTTGAATTACTGCTAGCTAGCTCAGGCTAGACTGTAGACCTGGTTCACACTGTTGAATTACTGCTAGCTAACTCAGGCTATGGATCATCCCCATGTTCCCCGGGTCCTATGTTCCCCGATTGATTGATTAATTGATTGAAATTTTTATAAATTTTTATTATTTTTATTAATTATTAATGTCCGCCTTGTTTCGAACTGGTTAAGCTCTTTCGAAGTTGGTTAAGGTTTGAGTTTGGAATCAGGGCTGGTGGGCAACATTTTTCAATCAATCAATCAATCTGGGAACATAGGACCTGGGGAACATAGGACCCGGGGAACATAGACATGCTCCCGGGACAGACTGTACAGACCAGGTTCACACTGTTGAATTACTGCTAGCTAGCTCAGCTAGACTCTATACCAGGTCCACACTGTTTAATTACTGCTAGCTAGCTCAGGCTAGACTGTAGACCAGGTTCACACTTTTGAATTACTGCTAGCTAGCTCAGGTTAGACTGTAGACCAGGTTCACACTGTCGAAATACTGCTAGCTAGCTCAGGCTAGACTGTAGACCAGGTTCACACTGTTGAATTAGAATTACTGCTAGCTAGCTCAGGCTAGACTGTAGACCAGGTTCACACTGTTGAAATACTGCTAGCTAGCTCAGGCTAGACTGTAGACCAGGTTCACACTGTTGAAATACTGCTAGCTAGCTCAGGCTAGACTGTAGACCAGGTTCACACTGTTGAATTAGAATTACTGCTAGCTAGCTCAGGCTAGACTGTAGACCAGGTTCACATGGGAGCCTATCTATGTTCCCTGGCTGGCTCCTATGTTCCTCGCTCCCGATAAAAAGGGTCCTATGTTCCCCGGGTCCTATGTTCCTACAGAAAACATGCACCATCTACACCCTCACACAACTCTGTCGCTAGTGTTCTTTTAGCAATAGAAGTTTAACGTTTGAACCACACACACGCAATAAATAGCCTACCACCTAGCCAACAATATTATTCTCTTTCCTCCAGAAACATTCTCAATTCCATTTCTCTTGTTTCCGTGCCGGTGAAATTCTACCGTTCGTTACGGCGACTACTAACACACAAATTTAAACATTGATTTTGGCAGTAGGTTAGGCTGCCTCCGCGGCCCACTCGATGGCGCTCACTGGCCCACTCGATGGCGCTCACTGGCCCACTCATAGACCCTTTTTTCGGGAGCGGGGAACATAGAGATGACCCCCTTCTAGGGTTGCCACCCGTCCCTTAAAATACGGAATCGTATTTGTCCCTTTGTCCCCCTTTGTCCCGTATTTTAAGGTTGCCAGTTTAGTGAGAGAAATGAGCCAGTCGACCTACAAAAACAAGCAAAAGTGTGTCCAAAAGTTGCGGAAAATAAACAGACTTGGCAACTCTGGTATGATGGGCGTGCGCTCAGCAGCTCACCGACCAATGAGAATTAGCGCTTTCACGTTGCTAAGAAGAGTTCTGTGCCATTGTGCCAATCCTCTGTCTGTGCGCTGCGTGACTTCTTTTCGAAGACGCTTTGAAAATGTCTACAGCAGACAATACTCCACTGCGTCCTAAAAAGACAAAACGCCTCCAGAAGTACAGACGTGAGTGGGAAGAGGCAAACCACTGGCGTGATAGCGTCAGTGGAGATGTTTACAAAGCAAACTGCAAAGTATGTAGGCGTGTGTTCTGTGGCGCATGGTGGACTGACTGACATCAGACAGCATGCATCAGGAGAACAACATCCCCGAAATATAAGAACGCAAAGGACCCAAGCACAGGTGTCACAGTTCTTCATGACTGATACATCTCCTGAGATTGATTCGGTATGGGATATTACATCTTATTTATCTGGTTGTGTTTTTAACTAGATGTCAGTATTTCTATTGACCTGCCCTGGCACTTAATTTTTTATTAATCTTTTAATTTGGGTCACACAAGTGTTTCATTGTATTATTGTCCTCTTTGAGTAAAAGTGTTCCCAGGCTTTGTTTTTACAGCACTTTATGTCAGGATCCTAGGCCCGGTCATGGTTGGACGGGTCAGGATGGTAACATTGGGCAGTACCCTCCACCTAACTTTGGGCAATGCCCTCCATCTGACATTGGCCCTCGGCCTGACATTGGTCTCCTACCCTCTAGTGGCCAGACTAGCCTGTTGGTACAGGCGGCCATTTTGCTCTGGTTCCAAATAATAGAATTTGTGTCTAATTGTTTATTATTTTGGGCCACTCCTGTCTATGTGTGATGTCACCCCTTGTTGTGTTGTTGTGTGTCATTGCCGTAGTGTCTAGTTGTTGTTTAGTTTGTCAGTGCCTTTGGTCGTTGTGTTGTGATTCTGTGTTGACCAGGTGTTCTTGATTTGTTAATTAGTCTGGGTATTTAGGTGTCTGTCTGTCCTCCCTTCCTTGTGGCGACATACCTCCAGTTACCCCCTGTTCCTATCCACGTCGTGTCGCACCGTTCTCCCTCTAGTAAGTCTTAGTGTTTGTTGCTTTGTATTGTGAAGTTTGTTATGTAGTTTCTGTATGTTCCTTGTATTGCACTGGATTCTACAGTAAACACCCTTCTCCAAGCTTCACTCCTCGCCTCAGCCTCCTCCATTCCTTCCCTTTCTGTATTATTGTATTCTACCTACCCCATCGTGACAGAATGTCACCACCAACAGTAACGAATGCAGCAGGAAGGGCAAGTGATACCATCACCGTCGTCCTGACCCTGATGGCCGGTGACATGAAGAGTTACTCACTGGCCAAATGGGGGTTCCTACTCCGGAAGATCGACCAGGTCGCCACTGAGAATCCGACACTGCAGACGGCGATGTGGGAGATGGCTGAACATGTTGCTGTCCTCATAGAGAAGCATAAGCCGAAGGCTAGGGTAGCTAGCCTGCCGACTGTTCTCAGGCTTACGGTCAGCCTAGATCCTCCCACAGCCGCTGAGGCTGCTCGGATGTCCATCGCCGATCTGTCGTCTACAGCCAACATAGCTCCGACCGTTAGCTTCGTGCCAATAGCTAACCGGTCGTCCCCAGTTAGCACAGCTCCACTTGTTAGTCCCGCCACTATCGATGGCCAGACGTCTCCAGTGGGTACAGCTCCACCCGTTAGCTTTGCTCAGACAGCTAACCAGACGTCCACAGCTAACATAGCTCCACCCGTTAGCTTCGTGCCAATAGCTAACCGGTCGTCCCCAGTTAGCACGGCTCCACCTGTTAGTCCCGCCACTATCGATGGCCAGACGTCTCCAGTGGGTACAGCTCCACCCGTTAGCTTTGCTCAGACAGCTAACCAGACGTCCACAGCTAACATAGCTCCGCCGGTTAGCTTTGTGTCAATAGCTAACCAGCCACTCCCAGCTAACCTAGCTCCGCCCGTTAGCTTCGTGTCAATAGCTAACCAGCCGTCCCCAGCTAACATAGCTCCACCCGTTAGCTTCGTGCCAATAGCCAACCGGTCGTCCCCAGTTAGCACGGCTCCACCTGTTAGTCCCGCCACTATCGATGGCCAGACGTCTCCAGTGGGTACAGCTCCACCCGTTAGCTTTGCTCAGACAGCTAACCAGACGTCCACAGCTAACATAGCTCCGCCGGTTAGCTTTGTGTCAATAGCTAACCAGCCACTCCCAGCTAACCTAGCTCCGCCCGTTAGCTTCGTGTCAATAGCTAACCAGCCGTCCCCAGCTAACATAGCTCCGCCCGTTAGCTTCGTTTCAATAGCTAACCGGCCGTTTCCAGCTAGCACAGTCTCCACTGCCAGACTAGGCTCCAGGTTCAGGGTGAGCCTAGTATCTGAGACAGACCAGATGTCTCCAGCTAGCACAGTCTCCACTGCCAGACTAGGCTCCAGGTTTAGGGTGAGCCTAGTACCTGAGACGGACCAGATGTCCCAAGCTAGCCAGGCATTCTCAGCTAGCACAGTTCCCACAGTGAGTCCAGGGCCCACAGTTAGCCTAGCCCCCGAGGCTAGTATGGCTAGTAAGGCCTCCACAGCTGGTCCAGCTTCCACGCCCAGTCCAGCCTCAGCTCTGGGTCCTGGCTCCTCATCCCCGGATCCTACACCACGCCTCGCCGCCGAGACCGATCCGGTCTCCACGCCCTGCCCGGCCTCTCCACCTGGTCCGGCTGCCGTGCCGGCTCCCGGCTCCTCGACGGATCCTGGCTCCTCATCTCCGGATCCTACACCAAGCCTCGCCGCCGAGACCGATCCGGTCTCCACGCCCTGCCCGGACTCTACACCTGGTCCGGCTGCCGTGCCGGCTCCCGGCTCTTCGACGGATCCTGGCTCCCCGTCTGGTCCAGCTCTGCGCCGTGATCAGCGTCCTGGTCCTCGGCGTGGTCCTCGCCGGGGTCTTCGCCGTGGTCTTCGCCGTGGTCTTCGCCGTGGTCTGCGTGGGATACTGCTCCAGGGGTCGTCGCCACCGCACCTCCGGTCCGGCTCTCCTGAACCGGCCCCGGGTCCGGCGGCTGGAGGGTCTCTCGCCCGGGATCCTGCTCCAGGGTCCAGCTCCCCTTCCCGGGCTTCTACACCTGTACCCACCCCCCCTCGTCGGGCCTCTCTTCCCAGGTCCAGCCCTCCTCGTCGGGCCTCAGTGCCCGTCCCCACTCCCCCTCGCCGGGCCTCGGTTATCAGGTTCTGCCCCCCTACCCGGGTCTCGGCGCCCATCCCCACTCCCCCTCGCCGGGTCTCTGTTCCCGTCCTCACCCCCCCTCTCCGGGTATCTGCACCCGTTTTCAGCCTCCCTGGCTGCTATGCCCCTCCTGGGGTTTTCGCTCGGCCTCCCGGCCCCTGGTCTTCGGGTCCCCTCCCTGGATCCTCTCCGGGGTTCCAGCTTCCTCCCTCGCCTGGCTATGGACGTTGTCTTCGGGGGTCTGGAAGCCCCCCGTTGAGGGGGAGGTACTGTCAGGATCCTAGGCCCGGTCATGGTTGGACGGGTCAGGATGGTAACATTGGGCAGTACCCTCCACCTAACTTTGGGCAATGCCCTCCATCTGACATTGGCCCTCGGCCTGACATTGGTCTCCTACCCTCTAGTGGCCAGACTAGCCTGTTGGTACAGGCGGCCATTTTGCTCTGGTTCCAAATAATAGAATTTGTGTCTAATTGTTTATTATTTTGGGCCACTCCTGTCTATGTGTGATGTCACCCCTTGTTGTGTTGTTGTGTGTCATTGCCGTAGTGTCTAGTTGTTGTTTAGTTTGTCAGTGCCTTTGGTCGTTGTGTTGTGATTCTGTGTTGACCAGGTGTTCTTGATTTGTTAATTAGTCTGGGTATTTAGGTGTCTGTCTGTCCTCCCTTCCTTGTGGCGACATACCTCCAGTTACCCCCTGTTCCTATCCACGTCGTGTCGCACCGTTCTCCCTCTAGTAAGTCTTAGTGTTTGTTGCTTTGTATTGTGAAGTTTGTTATGTAGTTTCTGTATGTTCCTTGTATTGCACTGGATTCTACAGTAAACACCCTTCTCCAAGCTTCACTCCTCGCCTCAGCCTCCTCCATTCCTTCCCTTTCTGTATTATTGTATTCTACCTACCCCATCGTGACAACTTTATATGCATACAGTATTATGCTCAAGTTGAGGCTATAGTTCAGCCAATTTATTTAAACAGTGTTAAATGCAAATAAAGCACTTTAAACTTTAAGTATGACTAAATGTTTTCTTGATTATATATAGTAACTTAGTAATAGATTTCTATGTATTTTAGGGGTTTGGGGGGCTAGCCCTTTTTAATATAAATGTCATAGATTGTTTTATTTAGATTTCATAGATTTCTATGCATTTCAGGAGTTTGGGGGGCTGGCTCCCCAAAATAATTAAATAACATAACCCTAACCCTAACCCTAACCCTAAAACCGAAATAAAGTAAAAAAAAATAATAGTGACAAAATCCACCCATTTTCGCCCAAAAAACGCCCCAAAACAACCCTACCCCCTTCACACTGTCGAATTACAGCTAGCTAGCTATAGCTCAGGCTAGACTGTAGACCAGGTTCACACTACTATTGAATTACTGCTAGCTAGCTCAGGCTAGACTGTAGACCAGGTTCACACTACTATTGAATTACTGCTAGCTAGCTCAGGCTAGACTGTAGACCAGGTTCACACTACTGTTGAATTACTGCTAGCTAGCTCAGGCTAGACTGTAGACCAGGTCCACACTGTTGAAATACTGCTAGCTAGCTCAGGCTATAGACTCTAGACCAGGTTCACACTGATGCAATTTCCAAAGCTGGTTGTTCATTTGGAATATTGTCGTGCCAAGTCCACCAGGAAGTGGATAAACGATTACTCTCAGCAATCCGCCTTGGTGCATTAGCGTTATTTACAGCCCTCATGTAAATAAATAAATTGGGGCGAATAGAAAACCAAGTCCTCTCCAGGGTGCCATGGAAGTCATGCCGGCGCGTAGTAACTCAACAGATGCACATAACAACAGCGGTGTCTGTGTATGATAATGCCCTCTGTGGGTAAAATATAACTCGTACTTAGCGTGTGTGTGTGGGCCGAGGAAGTGACATATGCAGAGAGGCAGCAGGCGCTCCTGCAGGATCAATAAAGCGTGCAGAGCTCGGGATTTATGACGACGTTCCATCGATCAATTAGGAGCTGACTGTTCAAAGCGTGCAGAGATGCCAATGGGTATTATAACTAAATCAGAGGCTGGACAGAATTACTGTAGTGCGGAGGACAAACTAGAGGGTTTCACTCTTAAGAATTACTGTCCCGGCTTTTCAAAGGCTGACGGTGTAGACAAAGACAAAGTGAGTGTGTGATCGAACACGTCCGCTGATGAAGAGGGTGACAACAAAGTTCTGTCTCTGCGGATTTGTACATGTCACAGAAATCAGAGCGAGGGACCTCCCCAAAAAATTACAACCTAGTTTGCACTGCTTTTCTCTCTGATGGCATAGTGGACCCAAAGCTATAGTTTCAAAGCCTGATTCAGCCAATGCACATGATATGAATAGGTCTACATTGTCTTCCTTGCAATTACAGTAAAGCTGTGTAGATCTAGATAGAGATAGTACCCCCCCCCCCCCCCCCCCCCCCCCCCCTTCGCTCGAGGGACTTCTCTGGGGGAATGGAGTCATTTAGTAGATCTCTCTCCCTGCAACCTATCACTCAAACGGAGCTGCTTTCAGCATGCAGCTGATAATCATACATATTCTATGTGCCGGTGCACCATAAATCTCTGTCCCCGTTTCATCTCACAGTCATTCATCAATCACATGGGGAGCAGGATGAAACACCGCCTGCTTGACAATATATCAAATTAGTACCTGGGATGTTTACCAAGATAATGTGAGACAACAGCAGAGGGTGAAATATAGCCCCACTGCATTCCTCAAATTAAAACCACACCTCCTCTCCCCTTCAGACCTCCCCTTGGAACGGGAACCAGTGTCTCCCATGCTACAGGAAAATGGCACAATCCCAAAAAGACTGTGCTCAGAAACGCTCTGCCTTATTGTCAGGCGTCTACCTACCAAGTAGGTGAAGTGTATTTTTTTATGGTTACTAGACAGTAACAGCACAAATTATTATAGCATAAGTTTATTACTAAGTTTAAGGGCAGAACAGGCCTAGACCAATTTGTATATTGAGACACACGGTCCCCAGAAGTCTCACCCAAAACTTAGGGCAGCACCTCAATATGTTAAATTGATTATCACCTCACCTCGAATGAGCCATCTAAATGAATTGGACACAGACATTCAGACGCCACTCACAGAGACACACACACACACACACACAAGCAACCACACACTCTCACTCTACACATCACACATATAGACACATCCACATATTCATAACTAACTACACATGTTCATATACATTGATTGATTGAAAATTTTATTAACAGATTGCAGAATGGGTACAATACAGTAGGGTACAGCTAAATACACACAATTGTTAAGGGGATGCAGACCAGAGAAAGACTTTCGTCTTGTTTACATCAGGGTCCCCCATTTTCAATTCATCATAACATATATGTAGGGCTGTCCCCGACTAAGGATTTGGATGGTCGACTAGGATTGGCCAAAATTTGCCGTTAGTCGACTATTTGTCGACTTAAAAAAATATATATATATATTTTTTTTATCATTCCATTTGGGCTGTGGGGGGTGCTTAATGTCTGAAGGAGTCGACTGAAGGCTTCTTGTCCTCTGCAAAAGCATGCAATTGGTCCACTGATGGATACATCTTGATATTTGTCTAGTATAGTGTGTTCATTAGATGGGTGAAATCCTCTTTCAGTGCCTCTGTGCCTGTTTTCGTAGGCAGTTAGCCTCTGGTATGCATGCCATTAGCGTTAGCCACGCTTCTATGCCTCTTTTCTTTTGAAAAAAATGATAAAAAAAAAAAAAAAAAAAAAAATTATATATATTTTCTTTCTTTTTTATTATATTCGACTAAGAGGTTGGCCAGTCGACTACGGCCCCTTTCGACCAATTAGTCGACTAATCGATTAATAAGGGGTCAGCCCTACATATATAACATACATGACATACAGGTAAACAGTACTGTTACATCTTTGTACATTATACATTTGAGGGGAAAGCAACTGTACATTGGAGGAGGTTGGGTAGGTGGGGTGGGGGGGGGGGGGGGGGGTTGGGCAGGTGGGGTGGGAAACTGTACATTGGAGGTGGTTGGGTGGGGGGGTTGGGTAGGTAGGATGGGGGGGCGGACTGTACATTGGAGGGGGTTGGGTTTGGACATTTACAGGGGCCAGTTTCGAATTGCAGTCTCCCGTAGGTGCTCTTTGAGAGTGGTTTTGAAAGTGGGTAGTGATTCACATTCCTTTACAGCTGTCTGTGGGTAGGGCGTTCCACATTGATGTGGCATAATTGTGAAACGTGTTTAGTCCCTTGTTTGAGCCGAATCTGGGTTTAACATGATTTGTAGAGCTGTCACCAGACCCCCATGGGAAGCATCCAGATCTAGGTTTAAGGTGTGCAAACGCACGGATGCACTTCCCAAAGGGCTCAGCTGACCTACCATACATGAATTTCCCCAAGACCACAAACAGACACGGGAGAATGTTTAAGAATACTTTATTACAGATAATATATATATATAGCATACAAGTTCATGAATCTAGATAAATAACTACTAACTAACCTAATCTAAAAGACCAGTAGGCTTAGGGCGATTAAAAGAGGAAGCGCTTCTCTGCACTGTAGGCCAACCCCAAGCTGCTGTTCCCACCCACACTTTCTGTTCTGCCCCTAAAGCACTGCACACGTGGGAAATGGTGCCTATACTGCACCCAGGTCTGGAAATGGTCACGAACTAATCCAGAATCACACTGCACACTACACTACAAACATAGCCTGAGAATATAAATACCACACATCTGGTCTCAGGGAGTCACAGCACATAATTAAGTAATATTAAGAACAATACACACTGGTGGCACACAGTAAAGATAAGGGGGCATGTTAGGGTTGGGTTTCATTGCTGGGTTAAGTACTTCTATTCTATTCACATAATATGCTTACTTCATATATCTACTCTATTCACATATATGCTTACCACTTGTATCTATTGCTATGTCCGCCCACTACAATCACATGAGCTGTCTAACGCCTGTCCCGTCTCCCTGTCCCCCTGTGAGTTGCTGTCCTGGAGTGCTGACCGGAGTGTCGGACGTCCCGTGATGAAGGCCGGGAGGATGCGACCCTCTCTGCGTGCCCTCCTGTCTCCTGAGGTCTCGTAGTGGTGACCGGAGTGCCGGACGTCCCGCGATGATGTCGGGGAGTTCGCGACCCTCTCTGCGCCGCCCCCTATATCCCTGTCTCCGGCTGTCCCTGAGCAATGACCGGAGTGTTGAATGTCCCGTGATTAAGACGGGGAGGACGCCGCCCCTGTGCCTCAAATAGATTCGCTATCAGCTCTATCTTCAATCTTTCAAAATGTTCAGTTGCTATCGCTATCAGCTCTATCTTTAATCTTTCAAAATGTTCAGTTGCTATTGCATGCACTCATCTGTGTTTCACTACACACATGAGTGCATGCTTACCAACTGTTAGTCTGCAACACTACTATCACCGACATCTAAGAAGGGAGATCCCCCCTTGAATGGCCCTTCTAAGGTTTCTCTCCTCCACACTGCCTGTGGAGCATTTTTCCCTATTGTTAGGTTTTAGTGAGTTTTTCCTTATTTTCGCGTGGGGTATGTCTGGGAGTGCTTGCATTCTTTCATTTATTTGCATTTATTTTAAATTTGTTTGGTGTTCTTGTTCTGTTCTTGACTTATTGTTATGTTTTCTTCTTGACTTGTTTAAAGAAGACTTGTACGGCCCATGGGGACATTAACGTGTGTTGTCGGGCCTTATAAATAAATTTGATTTGATTTGATTTAGTGAGTATGGGGCACTATGAGGTTTAGGTCTGGGGCCAGAATGCTCCTCCCACATCCTAGCCTCTCCAACGAGCAGGCCCGTGTAAATAGTAGCAGACGTTTCAGCACGCGGTGCTCTCAATTCTCTTCAATTGTAATGACCGTTTGTATTATCCAAAGTTCTTTATAGCACAGTTCACATAATCCATTCACTGATTCACATTACATTCATCCGGCGCAGATATTCCGATACTTTGTGTTTAGTTACTCACGGCATGTAGCATGGCTACAATGTATGTCTCTTGGTTTCGGCTCCACTCGTTCCCCAGACAGAAGGTGAACACAGCAGGCTGGAGCAGTAAGTGTTTTCCTTGGAAAAAGGCACAAGAGAAGGGTAGCGTGTCTTCGTATCTCCGCAGTTCCGCGTTCCTGGTGTCGTCCGTGCGACTCTGTTCTGTCTACTGCCAAAACGAATTCTCCTTTCAACAGCGCCCGCCCCGTCCTTCCGGGCACCGCCCCTCCACGCCAGCCAGCCAATCCATCTCCTGCCCCCTTCCAGCGGCACACCCCGGCTGCGTAAGAAAGAGGGACCACATGTGTAGACTGCACGACTGAAAATAGGTTATCCCCCCCTGGTGGCCCCGCACTTGCCTGCTGTCACTGGCCTCAGCACATATCACCATCCCCACAGGACGGCTCCCCACGCTCTCACCGGGACTCCATGGACCTCATCTAAGCAGGGACAGCATGGCGCAGTACTGCGATAGGTGATTCCAATACACATGATAGTCGGATATGCACTTGCCTGTTAAAACGGCCAGGTAAGCATCTAGGTCCTCATCAGGACCATCACGGGGCGTGTCCTCCTCTCAGGGTCCCGCAGGTACATCAACACACACACCCACCCGCAACAGAGCTCCCTCTGGTGTTGTGGTTGTGGTATTCACTGACCTTTGGGAAGTATTTTGACATGTACATGGGTACCTTAGTGGTGTAGTGTATCTTGTAGACCAGGCCCATTGCAAGTTGCTGTACTCTGTCGTCTACTCTAAGCCATCCTAGGTTGTCAAAGTGGACACACACACACACAGAAACACACACAGAAACACACACAGAGATACACACACACAGAGACACACCCACACTGAGACACTGCCAGGAGGTGACACCCATGCACCAGTTCTGATGTAATTAACATTTGAGTGACAGAAACTCCACACCCAATAGATCAGGGGTGGGCAATACATTTTTACAAGGGGCGACATGAGAAACCTGAACTGTGTTGGAGGGCCGAACTAATGATAACTTGAACTTAATTCTGCTCAATATTCATTATCTCCCATTGTAAAAATGTACCGCGGGCCGGACACGGACGCCCCAAAGGGCCGGAAGTGGCCCGCGGGCCGTAATTTCCCAGGTCTGCAATAGATGAATGGACTTTAAACCTAATCAGATGGTTCCTTTGTCTTTCTTTGTATGTGGACCAGCCCATCTCGACGAGAACGGGGGTCAAATAATCAGATATAAGAGCCTGTATTATCATTGATGAGGGAGAACAGAATGTAGCTGTCTCGAGATGAACCATGTCACTCTGCTGTTGCTATGAACCTGCTTTGCTACTGAATAAACCTCTCTGGAACCACCGGACCATTGCTCCACTGAAACCGTGTTCCAGACTTCTACTTCTTGCTTCAAAACCAGTCATTTATGCCATAAGAATTACCACGACAAACTAGCTACAAGACTTCAATTCACGACATAGGCTTTTAGACGGGACCAGAAGTTAATGAAATAAGCTGAAATGTTACTCTGTCCTTCGACTGATGGACAGTGCCACCGATCATCCATACCTCCAATAAAACACCAAAGTTAACCCACGCCCCCTTGCATGGCCTGGAGGTTGGAGGTGAAGGTTTGTTGTTGTTGTTGGGTCCATTCTTACCCAACAAACCCAGCTCGAGACAGCTCTCTGTTGGGGCAAGGGTTAGGTCTGATATTATTTCCAGGTATGTGCAACTGAAATTGATGGACCCGTGAGGATTTTCTTTTCTCTCTTTGGAATTTTTGCACCTAACCTATATTTGGATGTGGGCAGTGGCCACAACAAGAACATTTGCTCTTCTTCATGTCTAGAAGCCTACCAGCAATACACAAGGTACTGTAGGCCAAAGTGGAATCTGGCCAACATGGCCTGCCTTGAATCTTTTGAGAAGCAGTCCGATCTAAAATTCTGCATAGGAGACCACCTTATGCCAGCGGGTTGTGATTATTAGTATGTAGGAACTGTTTTGTTGTGCTGGTAATAATGTAGTCAGTAAATACAGAGTGATATACAGCAACACATTACCATGGATGGTAAGTCCACACACAAGTTAATCATGTGTTAGCTTTAACTTGCACTGACAAAATGCATGCTTACAAATAGGGCAATCAGCTCACCTGTTTAGCAATTTAGCTCGTTCCAGGATAAATCTTTTGGGGGGAGCTATGAGAAACACATACAGTATGAGCAGCAGTTTTCTGAGCCGCTCTGCTGATGGAGAACAAGTCAATGAAACCTACATTACACTGTATCTTCTCCCACATTAAGGACACTATTGAATTGCTATCGGCACATCCTCAGGGCATGTTTTATTCTGAAAATCATTAGCAGCAATTACCTCAGGCTTAATGTCTGTTGCTTCGCCATTGAGTGGAACGATTGAGCTCCATTCCAAATGTGATCCACGTACCTCAACGCAAAAAAGCTGCATTTTATGCAGTGGTTCAATCTGTCAACGGTTCAATGTGTTGTTCCTTATTAAAGGGGTAGTGAACCTTTTGGTTCTTGAGAATGAGGACTAGATGAAGTCAACAGGATGCGTTTTCAGTGATGTACAGATACAATACTCCAATACTGGCCAGTGTGCCTAGTTTTTGGCCAAAAACACCTCTCCCGGAGATTTAAGCTAGGCTAGTGGTCTGTATCCACTTCCATTTATTTGTGCTGAGCTAAGCTAACTTGTTGCCGGATAACTTTCTACTGAATGCACAGAGAGGAAATTGGTATCTATCTTCTTGCCTGACTCTCTGACTCTGGAGAAGATGGTAAGCACATTTCCCATAATGTTGGCGTGCTCCGTTAAGGAATGTTCATCCATAAAAATGTATTATTAAAAGCTCAGTAGTTGTTGGTATTGTTTATGGTATTGGTATTGGTATTGGTATCGATAGATACTCATGGTTGTGGTATTGCTCTCTGTATCGGAAGTGAAAAAGTGTTATTGAGAGATCCCCAGCGTTGTTTGTTTATGTTTAGCATGTCTACATAAAAAAAGATGATATACTGTACTTAGGACTTAGGCCTAATCAGTGATTCAAACATAATGACAAATGACTAGCCCCACCACCAAAAATAAAATATAAGAATATGTTTTCATTCTCAAATTGATCTAGATACAAGGAATAACACTAGACAAAAGGTAGATAAGCGTTTTTAACTGTTGTATTCACTGCATCTTGTGACTGTAAATGGTATACATTGGTAATACTTGCTTGTACACCTGCACGTGACCCTTAGCTCTGTATGATAGCACTATAATGCTGTATATACCATATATATATTTATTCTCACCGCATATATACCTATCCTGTGTCTGTACTTACCTGCACGCCTTACTATATCTATATCTGTACATATCCTACTCTTACTAGTTACACTGCTGGCCAGTAGTAGTCATACTGTCTCTATTTATATAATACAACTCTGTACATACATCTGATTAGCACTACACTCAGTAGTAGTAATTTGTATATTTTGTACCCAGTTTAATCACCTGTACATTGTATATTGCTGTTGCATTTTACTGTTACATTTGGTTGGATGATATGATATGGTAAAAGGAAATCACGGATTGGGCCTTTAAATATGATTACTCAGAGTAAAACGTGATTATTCATACACTACTACTACTACTAGTGCGTAACAGTAAGAAGCATTTTGTATGAAAGTATTCTGTACTTCTGTATGACAACTATTAAAGAACTTGAACTTGAACTACTACTACTACTACTACTACTACTACTACTACTACTACTACTACTACTACTACTACTACTACTACTACTACTACTACTACTACTACTACTACTACTGAACTACCCCTTTAAGTTGCATAGTCATGTTTTATTTAGCTTTGTTTTTGTTTAGCCAGGAAGCACAGACTATGCAGTCTTACAGCATTCTACTAACACTAAGAGCCCTCTCCCTTCCTACCATGTATCCCCGGAGAAATCTAATTTGGGGAGATGAATGCATTCTATTCCAGTTTGCTGCGATCAAGAGAGCTTGCTGCGCCGAAAACACCATTGCCTCCTGATTATTGAATTTTTATGGCTGGGTAATTAATTGCAGATTCCCTGTTTTGTTCTATTTCTTCCTCTCTGACATTTTAATTTCGACAAAAAGCCGCGGTCTCCACACGGCCCTTCTCTGGAGATCCTAATGGCCTATAAAACATGATGACTTATAGATATGGCACAGACTTCACTTGGCCAATGATTGTTTGAAACCTTGCTGATCACACAGAATTTAGTCCCCCTCTCACTTCCTCTCCCACCGCCTCCTCATCCCCTTGCCGCTCCCTCCCAACCTCCTGAATTCATTTCTTGTCAATTAAACCGCCGCGGCTACGGTGTCCCGTCTGAAGAATGGGAATCTATCAATGTGTCATCGACCGGGAATTCATTATTGGAAGCGGCCTGGTAACTTTTCAAAAGCAGCGCCGGGGCCATTATTCCTTAAAGACGATTGTCATTACTTGACCAGGCAAGGGGGAGCGTCCTTGGCTTGCATTGCATGCACTGCGTTTGAGGGCGCGGGGGAATCAATCGTAGCGGAGGCTGACAGAAGCCATATCTCACGGCGGACAGGTTTGAATGCTTATATCAAATCAGAATCCTTAGCTGCCACGGGGAACATTAGTTACCCCGGTGTCACGAGCACATGTAGGCCAACGGCAGCCAGCCGGGGAGAGGGGGAGAGAGGGAGGACAGTTTGTTATTTGCTGCAGAGCCGCTGGAATCTGCTGAGGTACTGATGAGAAACTACAAAATATGATTCCCCCTTCGCCTAATAAAAATAGCTCTCCATGGGACCTATAGAACTATTTATTTTAGTTGCGTACTATACTGTGTGAAGGAATGCACCTTCCCAGTGTTTGTTTGTTTGTTTGTGATGCTAAACCAAAGTCGTGTAGTTCCAATGTCAAAATGGCTAAGAGTCACAGATCCTTAAAACAGAGTTGACTCATCTCTAATATTACCCATTTATTTGGGCCTTGTCAAAAAAAAGCATGCTAATGTTTTAGCCTAGTGGCTTTCATCAGAGCAATATTCTGTAGGCCAAAGTTTCTCGTTTTCTGACATTGCAGAAATAAATGGGAGAAATTGAGATAGTCAATTCTGTCCTGAAAATCTGTGCGTGTTATACCTCTCTACCTTTGGGTATTCAACATTTGAATTGACTTTAGTGAGTTGGTTTTTATGATGAATATTTGCTTTAATTGCCAATATATAGCTGGCAACTAGCGGCAGTAGCTAGCAGTGCTTACACTTGTGTATAAGACTGATATTAAAACTCAGGTATCTATCTCAGGTATGTTGAGACAAAACTTGCTCTTTATAGTAATGCTTTATATCATCGTTATATTCCTATAACATACTATATACTCCTATTTATCTAATTGTGAGGCTATGATATGTGATGTGATGCTATGATTTACTAAGAAACGAGTAAAGATGATCTAGGCTCTTTGACTCTTTCTTTATTTAACTATTGTGTGGTGTTCAAGTTTTTGTCTGGTGGACCCAAAACATTATTGGGAATTTAAACAATGAAGCCATAACAATAAAAAATACTTAACAGAAGTTAACTTCATCTTAATTACAAGCAGTCTAGACAGCATAATATGATTCATCTTTGCCATATATTTCTGCTAGATCACATTTATCAATAAACATGCTATTAGTTTTTTGTGTGTGATGTGATGTCTGTGTAAAAAAAAAAAAAAATCCCTTATAACCAAGACATGAATGGAATAAATCATGTTTATCTTGAAAGATATAAATTAAACAAGATGGAAGCAGACAGTGAACCCTTTTGTTAAATTTTGTACCATGTTTACTTGGTTTACACCACGTATGTAATAAAAATGTCTAGGGGGGGCACAATGTGCACTCAATAAGAATGTGTTCTTTTATAAGTTCTTCACATAAGATGAGCCAAAGCCAATGAGTCAATTAATTGTACCATTTTCCTTTTAATAAACATAAACATGTTTAATAAACGTCCCACAGACCCAAACAAGAGTAAAAACAAGGCCTTGTATTAGTTTGAATAAATAAATATCACACAAAATAAATTGAGGTGCATCAATCGGGAAGCCATATAATCTGGGAATTCTTGAAAGCCCAGGATAAAGGAAACATCAATAGGCTATGAGTGAATTATTTGGTTCTCATTTAAAAAAAAAAATTGTGTTTGGGGAGGGTATCAAACCTGTTTCTTTTTATTTTTTTATTTTGTCAAGTTGACAAAAGTCATCAAATTTGTGACTCGAGGCTGACACAAGTCCAAGTTGTTGACTCAAGTACACACCTCTGCAAAATGCCGTATGCTGTTATACAAGCTCGCCCATTGCTATTAGACTGCATTGTACTCATTTACACATCGCTAAGATGGCTGAAGCTCAAAATGTGTTACATGTATCATCCAAGAAACTGCCTGTTGTTGCCATTGTGCCTGTAGGCACCTATTGAAAAGAGGCTTGGAATGTATGCTGGTGGAAGTGCAGTCCTTTCTCTGTGCTCCCCACCGCTCTAATACATGTCCTCAGGAGATCTTTCCTAGAGTGTTTATTTATTACAGTACCTCCTCACTGTTCCTCCTTTCTGCAGCGATCTGCTGTCCCCTCGTCATGGCTCTCTCTTGTGCTGTGTAAGCACAAGTCCACGCACCACATATCACTCCTGAAGCCTATACCAGCCTCCTAACCTTCAACAGTTCTCCCTGCGCCATCTCCAGCGCTCTGTAATGGCTGATGCAGTTACCATATTTCAGCCCTAATTGGGTCGTGGCTACGGAGCCAATTTGGGAGGGTAGTTTGGAAAGAGAGAGTTCCTCTGCGACATTGTTAGGCACTGGGATGACTTTCTGTATTACCAGGTATGGATTGTAATTACCTCTGACTGAAAAGAGCACCCCTGAATTGGAGGACTTTTGTGGTCTGTTGGTGGTATGAGAGTGCTTCATCCACAATAGACTTCTGTCTCTCCTCTGTAAGTAGATAGAGATAAGATGAAATTGGGTGACTTGTCTTTCTTTTCAGTTTGTGTTGGGGAGTTAGGAAAACCAACTGATGAGAGCGTTCCTTTGTCATACAACAGCATTGCAACTACATCTTTCTCAGAATGATAATGTAATCTATTCTCTCTTCATATTTTCTTCGATGTGGCAAATGTGAAACCACATGTATGAAACATTACTCATGGATGAACATGTGCCTTACTGTATGACCTTCTGTGCCCAACCCAACAGTGGGTAATTTAATGGAGCAGGAAAAAAGCAGGCAGGTACAGGAGACAGAGAGCTCACTGGCTACTCTAACAGACAGGCAAGAACAAAATTACTAACAAGTAGCGACAACTATGATCAGGACACATAGAATAGACTGACGACTAAGCACTGACTGACTGTCACTAGGGGAAACAGACATGACTGCATTGACAACAGCTGAAGAGACTAGGGGGTGTGGGAGACAGGATTAATAGTGGAAACTACAAGTGTAAAATTAAAATAAACAGTGTAAACAAAGGTGCAGATGAGGGTCTGTATGCCCTATCGGTTATACAATAAATATAAGCAATAGAAATGTTTTTATCTGAATATATACTATGAGTAAGAGTAAAAGTAAACAATACACAAGGTACCCTAACTGGCATGGTATATGTCAAACGTTGTAGTCCGTGCAGATTTTGGTGGTTAACAGTCAGACACACTTAGTGGTCAGACATTCCTAATAGTTCTCAAGTTCTGCAGCCATTAGTTCTCCAGTTGCTGGCAGCAGTCCATGCCCACGGTTGTGGAGCCTGATGTCCACTGGCATGAAGGACTGGCCGAGGCGGTTAGTGGAGGGGGGTATGAGTCTGTGGCTGAAAATACTTCTCATCTTGGCTCGCTCCTCATAGAGGGGGTGAGAGGGGTTCTCCAGGATAGCGGCCAGCTTCCTTCTCATCCTCCTCTCTGCCACCACTTCTAGTTTGACAATCTCGACTCCCACCACAGAGCTAGCCTTCCTACCAGCTTGTTCAGTTTGTTGGTGTCCCTTGAGTTGATGTAGCCCCACCAGCATACAATAGCAAAACAGAGGATGCTGACTACTACAGACTGGGAAAAAGACTACAGCAGTCTATTGCACAGATTGGAGGACTTGAGTCTCCTCAGGAAGAACAGCCTGTTCTGTCCCTTCCTGTAGAGGGCCTCTGTGTTGTCCGACCAGTCTAATTTGTTGTTCAGGTGTACGCCAAGGAACTTATATGTCTTCACCATCTCCACCTCATCCCTCCAGATAGTGATGGGAGTTGGGGGGGCCTCTTCTTGCCTCTCCGGTAGTCCACCATATAGGGAATATAGGGAAGTCTCCAAATCATGGTTTGCCAGGCTGACTGAGGAACCGATGAGGAAGCAGAAGGTCCTCCAGAACTGGGAGGTGAACTGGGGGCCCTGATCAAAGACCATGGAGCCAGAAGACATGTTGGACCATAAGCTGTGCGGTTTCCATGGCAGATGGGAGTTTGGGCAGAGGGATAGAGCAGGCGGACTTGGAAAACCAATCGACAACTGTCTGGGAGTTGGGACCAGGGATGATGAGGGACATGAAGGGCCTGCAGGAGACCAGAGGAATCATGGCGGAGTATTGTTTTGTGCACAGATGGGACAGGCAGAGATAAATGAATGGGTGTCTTTCTCCATGGTGGGCCACCAGAACCGCTGACACAGAAATGACTGTGAGTGATGCCAGGGGTGACAGATGAGGTTAGATGAGTGGCCCCACTGGAGGACCTGGGAACAGGCAGGGTCAGGAACAAACAGGGGACCAGCAGGTCCATTAGGGTCCAACATGCTGGGTCACTCTGACTACGTTCTCCACAGCTACAAAACCTGCCAGGATGGTTACAGGAACATGGTTATCCTCAGCTGCACAGAACTGGGAAGAGGCAGGTGTGGTCCTTTTGGAACCAGGGTGATATGAAAGTGTGAAATTAAAACAGTTAAAAACAGAGCCCATGTGGCTTGACAGAGTTCTGGATGTATGCCAGTGTTTATGGTCCGTTCAACCATGAATGGAACCTCCACCCACTTAAACCAGTGCCTCCACTCCTCCAAGGAGTTGACTGCCAGTAACTCCCTGTTACCAATGTAATAGTCCACCGGAGACAAGCAATGAGAGGAAAAGGGCACATGGGTGGGTTTCTTTCAGGTTTTTGGATGCACCCATCCATTGCTGTTCGAGATGATTCAACATGCTATTGAACACGGGGGATTCTCGAGAGACGTTAATATGGCATTGATCTCCTTGCTACTTAAAAAAGACAAGGACGACTTCCGGTTTGCGACGTTCTGGTGAACAGCCACATGAAAGAGCTCCCGGTCATTGAATATCAAAAAAGGAAGTAAAGCAATTCAAAGTGAAATAAAAAGTGACAATCCAAGGATATAAGAGAGGAGGAAGGAGGAACAAGCTACAAGCTAGCATACAGGCTAACGCAATGGCTATCCAAGCTAGCACGCGGAACATCCAGGGCAACAGCGATGGACTCGGGGAGGGGTTGGAGAAGGGTCAGGGAATACAAGCTAGCGGGACGTTGGACCACAGCGAGGCCTGGCTGGAGCTGGAGAAGGAGCTGCAAGCTAACATGGAAGCTAACACGATGAAAATGGCGCAGTGGGAGATGCAAGCTAACGGGACGTTGGACCGAGGCGGGGCCTGGCTGGAGAGGAAGCTGCAAGCTAACAAGGCCGGCGCGCGGACTGGACTCGATGCAAAGCGGGGTGTTCGGAGGAGCATGGAAGCTGGTTCGGGAGAGGTGAAACGGACGGCCCCCGGGGGAGGGACGGGGAGACGCTGGATACAATCGGACCAACCAGGACTCGGGCACCGAGGTCGGCCGGACCATCCGCACACGAGATGCAGGAGCGGAGGTCGACACACACCAACCGGGATCCGAGCACCGAGATCAACTGGACCAGCCAGAACTCGAATAACGAAGTCTCACACACCAAGCAGGACTCGAGCACTGAGGTCATACACATCGACCAAGATTCAATATCACATATGCATATAATGTGATAGTGAATGGAGGTTATGATTCGAGACACACGGCAGACAACACACAGACCACTGGGAATACAGACAAGGTAAACACATTAGTTGGGGAAATTGGGACTTGATTCGGGACATATAATACAAATAACACGAACTGGACTAAACTGTGGACACAGGCACACATGACACACAGCTAGGGGGTCGGGGAACATGGGGAATCACATTCGGAGACCTGACCGGGAGCTCAGGAAATGTACTATCATATGAAAGATAAGAATTCAAATAAAATGTTGGACAATAATAGGGACATTGGAGAATCCCCCCAGGGGATATCCATCGTTATGGGAGGGGCCCTCCCCAGAAGAGCCTTACCCCTCCAACCCGCCAACGGGGGTTAAACAGGGTTAAAAAGAATTACCTGGGAAGTGCCAATTGTCTTTAGTCTTCTTTTATATTATTTCTTCAGAGTTGTGTTAGAATAGCAGTTGCTTTAAATGTGCACATGGACAAATATGAAGGACAAGAATTCAAAATGTTGGACATGAAGAGAGGCTTGGAGAACCTTCTTTGGGAGGTATCTCCGTCTCTGGGGGGGGGGTCTTCTCCAGTGGGTGGGGGCTCGGGAGGCTCGGCTCAGCGCATGGTGGACCAGGATATGGGGGTGTTCTGTCTCTCGGGGAGGAGGGCGGGAGGGAGGGGTTTCTCTCGGGGGGGATCAGAGCGGCTGGGCTTTGCCCGGAGGGGCCCTGTGTGTTGGGGGGTCGATGGGCGAGGGGTGTGGCTCTCGGGGGCATGGGAAATAGCGGGCTTGGCTCGGTGGGGGGGAGTCCCCTATCCTTTCCTCTACTGGGCCTGGCCCAATTGATTCAAGGGACCCGTGTTGCTGGGGGCCCGGCTGCGAGCGCAGTGGCCTGGGATATGGGGGGCTCCAATGGGCTTAACTCAGGGGGAGGGATGTACGGGGGTCTGGATGGCTGAACGAGGCCATATTCAAGGGACCCATGTCTGTATGTTGTTATGTTATGGATGTCACTGTAAATATTGTGTTGTATGTCTATAAATGTTAAATAAAAATGTAAGTAAAAAAAAAGACAAGGACCCTAATGACTGGGTTGTCCACTGAGCCCCGGACTATTCGCGCGTTCCCTCAAACCGTTGGCCCAATTCATTAGACAATCAGAAGAAATCGCCCCTATAATAATCAATGAGACACCAGTGCACCACACATAATTGGGGTCCTACTAATCACCACAAAGTACCACAAAATACCCGAAAGTACCACAAAATACCACAAAGTATACCTCAAAATACCACAAAATACCCCAAAGTATACCCCAAAGTACCACAAAATACCCCAAAATATACCCCAAAGTACCACAAAATACCCCAAAGTATACCCCAAAATACCCCAAAGTATGTTAAGTTTGTGGTACTTTGGGGTATTTTGTGGTACTTTGTGGTAATTAGTAGAACCCTGTTACGATAGGTGGGGTAGTGAGGGAAGACGATGCGAACTCAGGTTGCAGACTGGAATGGAGGAGGCAGAGACGGCAAGATAGCGTGTAAACAGACTTTACTTGAACACGACTGTACAAAAGAAAACATAAACGGCACAGCCGAGCTGGCGCTAGAAACAGAGAACTGAATAGTAAAACACGGAAAATAAAACAACAACAAAACAAAAGACTAATATACTTACAAGCGCTTAAAATTCACAGCAAGGCACGGGAGAACACAGGAGACACGACGAGTAGGGTAACACTGAGGACTTGGAGGAAATTACACCACAAGGAAGTGAGCACAGACAGACACCTAAATACCCATACTAATTAATAATGAACAACACCTGGCCAACACACAGAATCACAATACAATCTAGACACCAAAGCAATAACAAACTAAACACAACAAGACACTAAGGCAATGACACACAACAACTCAACAGGGGGGTGACATCACACATAGACAGGAGTGGGCCAGGACAACAGAACATTACAAATTAAATCCACAATGTGTAACCAACATATGATAGCAGCCCGTACCATAGGGCTTAGGTCCCTAGAGGGAGGCAGAGAGCCAATGTCAGGCGGAGGGCACTGTCCAATGTTACCATCCTGCCCAGTCCAGCCAGGACCGGGCCTAGGAACGTGACAGGACCCCAGAATTGCTCTATATGCGGACGATTTATTCATTTTCATGGAAGACCCCTCCCAATCAGCCCCAAAGTTACTTAACACATTCAAAGCCGGCCGGATATGACCAAATTAGGGCTTGTAGGCCAGCGCTTTAATCAATGGGAGAACGGGAAAATTTGCAAGTGCTTAAAATATATCTTAAATTATGGCTATGGGTCTAATACACCCGTCGCTTATCAATGACTTGCTTGCAGTCAACATGAATGAAACGGATTGTTTTTTCATCTCTACATTTCCATTTTATACCGTTTTGAATACGAGTATAGTTTTAAAGATTTCTAGTAATTCCAGAGAAAGACGCGATAATAGCCCTTTAGTGGAATATACAAAACACGTTGTCATTTTCCGGCTGATTATCGAATCTTCCTGAAATCAACGCTAGATCATCATTATTATCCTTGCTCATGCATACATGAAATTGCCCTCGTAGCGCGGCACCCCCCCCCCCCCCCCCTCCCCAACCTCCTGCACCCAACGGAAAACAGCCACACATACACACAGATACAGCGTCGATCGGGGTAGAAATACATATCAGATCAACGATCAAATTTATATATAATGTTCTTACCTTGTATCTGATGTAATGCAAAAAGATTAATCCAATTCCTGATCGCTATTCCAAATATTGATCGCGTTTATTGATCCAACGTTATAGTCCAAAACACATAATCCACGCTCCTCCCAGCCTCCCTAGTCAATGTGGTAACACGATACTGCATGCCCGAGAAGGGAAACCCGGACCGGAGTTTTTTTTCTGATGCACATTCCCAGCCAATCCAATCCAATGATGTCCAATACCATCCGGGAGACGATAGGCGGCGGTATTTGCCCTTTTGCGAGCTCAGACCCATTCCCAACGATAACATCAAGTTGGATGGATGAAAATGAATGGATATCGCTAATAAAAGAAATAACGATTAAAACCCGACTATACTCGCGATGGCGAGTTAACCCGACTACCATTGCGATTGGCACGGAATGGGTTAATATAAGAGATAACTTCGGAAAACTATCGGGCTTCAAGATTAATTGGCCCAAATCAGCTTGTCTACCTCTTACTGAGTTGGCCAAAGCGGTGCAACTACCGGCTGACATCCCCATAGTTGACCATTTTAAGTACTTAGGCATAGAGATCTTTCCCACAATGAACCAGACAACTAAATTTAACGTAAGGTTATGAATATAACCAAGTTCTATGAATACTGGTGACGCTCAGCGTCATCTGCACTAACCTCACTTCGTGCATATGCACTGAATAAAAATCCACAATGTACCTTTACATACCAACATTCGTCTGGCCACACCCCTATCCGCTACCTTCATAAGCAGGTGTGTGGTCACATACTCGCCTCCTTCCCAATCTTTCACCACAAGGCGAGATCAAAGGCCGCAGTGGCGTCCCGACGCTGAGCGTCACCAGTATTCATAGAACTTGGTTATATTCATAACATTACGTTCTATATCATACTGGCTGCCGCTCAGCGTCATCTGCACTACAGGAGCTGAGCGGGAGCCTGAAGCTCGACAAATGTACCCAACTGAGGCCCCCCACAACCATCAGAACCGGGGAGGACCGAGCCCCCCTGACCCTCCCCCTGACCCTCCCTAGGAGCAACTCAACCCTGTGGCAAGGCCGTAGCAGCGGAGCGCGAAGGAAGACCCAGACCCACTGAAGGGACTGGACCCCCCGGAAAAAGGGGGCCTGGAGAGGTCAATGACGCCACAGCATCAAGACCTCACCAGGCGGTCACTTAGTGACACCGCCCCCCACATCGCCAGCGTATTCAGACAGGGCCCCTCCAAGAGCGGGCCCTTCCCCCCACTAGTACGCCGCCTGGCACACTGACCCTGGCAAACTCAGGCAGTCACCATGGCCGTAACTCGAAGCACTCAAAAGGCTACACTACAGCGGAAGCAGGCAGCGCACCGGGGAGACGACCCCAGAGGGGGTCGATCCCTCAAACCAGGCAGCAGGCGTTTGACCCGAGCCTGGAGCACTGCGGACGAGACAGGCGCCAAAGGGGTCAACTGAAAACAGCACCCCGGCAGAAGGGGCGTATGCTGGCATTGTTGCGCACCATGACAAAGCCTCCACCAAAAAACCCAGACCCAGAGGGGCCGAGGCAGAGAAGGCTGACACGATTGGCAGACGTCATGAACGTGCAGGGGCACACTCAACCGGGTAACCCGGGAGTTGACTCTGCTCCAACACACCAGGGAATCAACCACCCTCTTGGTACCACATGCGGTGGTTGTTCCTATAACCCCTCAAGAAAAAACTCCAAAACACACCTGCGGGTATACACTGGCTATACCGCAGTACAAGTGTTTCAGTTTTCAAAAAGGGGTTATTCCAGGCCTACGGGTCGACGAAACACAACTTCGGACCGGGCCCGGCGGCTCGGGAAGCACACAGGGCTGTCCATAAGACCACCCCAACAGCCCCCTCTTCGCCATGCGTGAGAGAGGAGCAAAAAGAATGGAGAACCAGCCCCTTCATGATAGCGCAGGGTACAACATGTAACCAACAAAGGGTCTCCATAACGCCCAACCCTGTGACACCCGGGCCGACCCGGCATTTTTCCCCCCGAAAAAAGCACAAGTCCCTCAGGGTACCAGAACAGCAGATCTGTGTCCCCGGCGGACAACAGGTTAACTGACCTGGACCAGCGTGACCAGAACCAGTCCTGTGCCCTAACCACGCCGGCATCCTCACTCCAAGAGAGGGGGTAGGTACGCGTGTCGATCTAAAACATGAAAAGAGGGCGCCACCCAGACGGTCCCATTCGTACCACGCTCAGTGGCCCACCCCAAGGGCGTGAGACCCCTCTACCTATGTTTTGATCTATTCCGTTAACATCCCCCAGATATGAACGAGAATTCGTCGAGACCTAGTAACAGGCGCTCGGAAGAGAAAACCTCCATCCCAGTTGCCCTATAAAAACGCTGTTTTAATAATGAGCAACCAAGGCGTACCAGCCTCATGCGTGATTCTTATCAGAAACACCCCGAGCCAGCACTATGTCCGCGTCGAGACCCAAACACATCAATGGATAGTCTAACCAGACACCAGACATTGGTCCTTCAAGTCGCCTGGGAGAACGACAAGGAGTTGTCGTGCTTCATATTCTTCCCTCTTTTTATTAAAAAGAAAGAAACACCGACTGACATGAATCCCACGTGACGCGGCTGAGGGTAAAAATTGTTTACATTCTTACATCCCGCCACCCTCACCACAGAGAGGAGACGGGAATCCTCAGAGAGACTTCCCATGTGAGCCACGGATTGAAAAGTCACGGTAACATTGAGCCATGTGACCAACAGACTCAAGTTACACGTATATCGAGCGTAGCAGAACACTAAGTTCCTACGCTCCGCCCCGACAACTTGACAATGACAGACCCTACACACGGGTCTGAAAAAACTCATGGAAGCCGTCGTCCAATAGAAACGTGCCTAGTGGCGTATTCTATGATGGGGGGGGAACCCATGACTCAACCGCCCGTGATAGGTGCGGAGTCAGGGAACAAGACTTAAAGTCTAGCCCTTCTATCAAACCCACACTAGCGAAAGGTTCACACATCGTATCCCCATCATATGTAGTGAATAAACACACAGTTTGTAACAAAAAATAGTCCCTCCCAGGAGGGACTTTTTATTTCTTTTAACAAAATCATGTTGGGCCGGGAAGGGAACAGGGGGGACCACAGAGGGAAAAAAAGTCACTTGGGACTTGCCACTCCGGGGAGCCCCGGAGGGACGGTAAAGGATAGGAGGCTGGTCACGACGATCCCTACTGTCACCTCCGAGCGTGGATGGGCCGGCTGCAGTGGCAGAGGCGCCCTCTTTCCTCCTGGCCTTCTTTGCCGAAGGTCCAGCAGTGGCGGTGGTAGCAGCGGCGGCTACGGCGGCGGAACCCCGACGACGAGCCTTCCGTCTGACTCCACATCGGGCGGGGGGAAATGAGGCTGGAGCACGGAACGCTCCTCCTGCATCTCCCTGCAGGTTGAGGTCATCAGCTGCAGCGCCGACCCGAAGAGCCAAGCATCGGAGAGGGGTGCCGTCAGAAGTGGAGTCCTCTTCCTTTCCGGCACACGCGCCTGCTCCAGCCAAAGGTGGCGCTGGGCTAGAGTGGCCAGGGCGCGTACTTTCCCAGCGGCGATACCCTGCAGCTGGATCAAAATCTAAAAAATTAAAAAAAACTAACAAGCGAAAACAGGAAGAGAAAAACAGCCGAAGGAATTGAAGTCTATGAGAAAACTGAGTTTTTCTTTTGTACACAGTTTACCAAAATCACTCCTAATCACTCATTTCTGAATGGATCTTTATGAAATTTGGACATGTACTACATAAGGCTTCAGGCTATGGGTCTGATTTGTAAGCCATACCACCTTCTGGGGAAATACTACCTCTGGACTACTAACTACTACAGAAAAACTTGAGTAACAACTTTTTCTACAACTCAAGTTCAAGTTGTTACTCTATTTCATTAGCACTAAAAGTGAAAACTCTCGGGCATCTGTAATATTTCGATTCCACTCACGGCAACAACATTACTGTTAAACGATGTATCTTTATTACCAACAACCATACAAAAAGCTTGTTGCCATGAGATCATTATATGATATTCTGTACCCGCAAAAAGCTAAAACAAAAGGCCGGCTGTCACAAAACAGATCTAGAGATCTCAAAACCTACTCTAGTGAGGCCTTCAACCTAGAACTGGAGAGTCTGGACTGGTAAAGAAGGCTGGTTCAGTCCTTGGCAGGAGGCTGGACCCACTGGGGGTTGTGGTGGAGAGGCGCACACGGAGTAGGCTGCAGGCCATCATGAGCAATGACAGCCACCCTCTCCACCACACCCTGGCAGGACAGGGGAGCAGTCGCAGTGGACGACTTTTAACGCTGCGCCCGCGGACTGAGCGGTTCAGGCTGTCCTTTGTCCCCACAGCCATCAGACTGTTCAACACCATGTGACCCCCCCCCCCCCCCTCTCTCTCTCTCTCATGACCTGGGCGCGACCCCCCCCCCCCCCCCCCCCCCATTGGGACAATGTGCAATTCATTTAAAATTTATTTAAAATGTGTATACTGTAAATTTTATATAGCAATTTGATTTTATTTGACGGGACAATAGTGCTCACCATTTATTTATTTAAGTCATCACAACTTTGTACCGCAGTGCTGACCTTCATTGTTTGTTTGTTGTACTGGTTATCCTTTTGTATTGCTCTATTGTCTGTGGGGCTAATTGAAAGGACTGGACACGGACAAGTTAAACTAACACAGAACCGGACTGTTATATTAAATTAATTTATTGCTGTTTCAATCACTGAGCTGTCTGTCTGTTGTTGTGTGCCTCTCTCTCCATACAGTACCAGCAGCTGCAGGTCTGACGAGCACAGAGTTGCCAGTCGATAATTCTTGCTATTTAAAAAATATTCCTCTTCTTCTCCCCCACTACTCCTCCAACGGGTGTTTGTGTGACCATGTCGACCTGAACAATGGGGGATAATAATAAGAACGAGCCGCCTCGGAGGGAGGATACCGCAGGCGGAAGACGGCCGCTGCTGCTGGAGCTGGACCGAGTCATGTGAGACAAGCCGGCGGCAGCGCGGGCGTACGGAGCCGGGGAGAAACCACCGCCTCGCCCCGCTGGCGCTTCACAGCGCGAGAGTGTAAAGGGGGGCGTAATAGCATAGGTCAGTGGCCAATCAGAGGAACCCGGAAACACAACTGCGTTGTAGAAAGCATACACGCTTACTGCATACCTGAATTTCCCCAAGGGGATTAATAAAGTATCTATCTATCTATCTATCTGCTACAGAAAAACTTGAGTAACAACTTTTTCTACAACTCAAGTTCAGACCTTTGTTATTTTAGTTTAGAGCTAAACTCTCGGGCATCTGTAATATTTCGATTCCACTCACGGCAACAACATTACTGTTAAACGATGTATCTTTATTACCAACAACCATACATGAGATCATTATATGATATTCTGTACCCGCAAAAAGCTAAAACAAAAGGCCGGCTGTCACAAAACAGTCACATCTATCTATCTAGGTCGTCCTCGGACGGGCCCTCCATCGGTGCTTCCAGTCATCCCGATCCTCCATGCATCTGGCTAGCTCGCCGGTGCTTTCTGTTCCCACATCTCTCCTGAGTACGTCCACGTAGGTTAACGTGGGACGTCCTCGTGATCGATGCCCGTGTGTTGGTTCCCACAGCACAAGTTTGCTGGTTGGCATCTAGAGTTGACATCTAGAGATCTCAAAACCTACTCTAGTGAGGCCTTCAACCTAGACCTGGAGAGCCTGGACTGGTCAGAAGAGCTCAGTGGTACACTAGTTGAAGAAACATGGCTTGGTTTCAAAACCAAATTCTTAACTATACTAAACGACATAGAACCACTAAGAACCACCAGGGTAAAAAATCACGCTGAACCGTGGATGCACTCCGAAATATTGACGACTATGAAAACCAGAAAATGCTCTGAGTTTCTTAAAAGTCTGTCAAAGCTTACCAAAAGCTTGAGCAGTGAACTCCAAGCCCACGTGACTGAACTCAAACTGCAAAGAAACAGACTAAGAAATGACGTAAACTCCATGATCAAAACTGCAAAAAAGAATTTCATCAATGACAAAACTGAGGAAAACAAAAATAAACCCAGTGAACTTTGTAAATTACTCAATAATCAACTAGGCTGCAGCAAAAAACTTAAAACCAGATTTTCAAACATAAACATAAAGACGGACAACATGCTGATCACAGACAAACTGGATGTGGCCAATTAGTTAAACATTTTCTTCACATTAATAATAAAATAATTAAAAAAAATTGATAAAAAAAAAAAACATTTTCTTCACAAACATAGCCACAACACTGGTAAATAAACTACCCTCCCACTCAGGGCATTTTGGGGTAGAACACATCATAGCCTAAGCCTACTACAATAACCTAGGGGTCCGCAAAGACGATTTCAAACTAGAAATGGTAACTTACATACCTAGGTTCCATCCTAGAGGAAAATCTTTCCTGTTGGCATCCAATGTAATAAAAAAAAGTCAACCAACAAACTAGATTCTTGTACCGGATCTCCTCACTGGTAAACAAGAATACCCTGAAGACTCTGGCAGGAGCACTCATTCTTTTTTTATTTTGAACACATGTTTTTATATTTTTCCCCTTTTTTTACATAAAACCAGACACACAATACATAAACAATGGAAATCCACAATAAATCACAGGACTATGATTGACACAATAATGAAATTAATAACAGTCCAGTACTTAAATCTAAATAAATGTAAATTAAAAGATTTACCCATAATAAATGCAATACAATACCTATGCTCTTGCTCGCTCCCCCCCCCCCCCCCCCCCCCCCCTCAGGACCCCTTCTTGGACAATCCATCCATTGAGGAGCACTCATTCAAGGGTACTACGACTATGCTTGCACCTCATGGTACCAAAGCACCTTAAAGGCGCAAAAAACAACAGCCTGTTCATGCTACTGAGGTCAGGCAGACGCCTGCGAACCCCAGCTACTAGGACAGAGAGGCTTCGGCTCAGCTTCTTCCCCCAGGCCATCAGAGCCTTGAACACTGAACTCTCCACACACAAGCACACATGAGCACACACACAACACACACACTGTACACGCTCACACACTAGCAGCCACTTTAACATGAGCAAGCACACACTCATGCTGCACACGCCCACACTTATGGCCACTAAGGAAAGGTCACTTTAAAAATAGTATAGTATAACCTGAGATTGTATAAAATAGCAATGTACAGAAAGACCCAGTGCTTCATCCGTAGCTAACAGTGTATGCACTACCACAGGACCTAGCATGTCCTCCATGCTCTGTAAATAACTTATGTACAAATACCGATATGCCCTACTATGTTACTGTTTATTGCACAATGTTGTTTTATTGGATTCTATTATATGTTGTTACTACTGTATTGCACATCGTTGCGGGCAAGACCACCCGCATTTCATTGTATACTTGTATGCCGTGACAAATAAAACTCTTGACTTGACTTGACATGAACAAGATTATAAACATCACAAAACAAACTGGTCAGACTACTACTTGACCTTACTCCTAGAACCCACCTCACCCCTGCCCACTTTGACTACCTAGGATGGCTTAGAGTAGACGACAGAGTACAGCAACTTGCAATGGGCCTGGTCTACAAGATACACTATACGACTAAGGTACCCATGTACATGTCAAAATACTTCCCAAAGGTCAGTGAATACCACGACCACAACACCAGAGGGAGCTCAACAAATCATGTTAAACCCAGATTCGGCTCAAACAAGGGACTAAACACGTTTTGCAATTATGCCACATCAATATGGAACGCCCTACCCAAAGCTATAAAGGAATGTGAATCCCTACCCACATTCAAAACCACTCTTAAAGAGCACCTACGGGAGGCTGCAATTCTAAACTGGCCACCGTAAATGTCCAAACCCCCCACCCCCACCCCCTCCTAATAGACAGTCTCATTTCATTCATTCAGGTACTCAAAAAACTGAGCGCCCTCCAACCTAACAAGGCCACTGGCCATGACAATATCCCCTCCAAATTGTCTCAGCAGCCGCCATCACTCCAGTCATCACACACATAATAAATATCTCCATAAAACAGGGACACGTACCCAAAGACTTCAAAATTGTGAGAGTAACCCCCCTGCACAAAAAGAGAAGCAAATTAGACCCAGGCAACTACCGCCATGTTTCTATTCTTACCTTCATCTCGAAAGTCATGGAAAAAATAGTATACGAACAGGTCGAAAAGTACCTTGCGGAAAAAAATCGAATCTACGAATTCCAATCTGGCTTCAGAACATCCCACTCCACTGACACATGCCTTCTCTATTTGACCACATCAAACAAGAGGTGGACATCGGGGCCAGCTGATTTGCACAGGACTTGAGTATTCGTCCTGTTATCCCATCTGGGCCTGCAGCTTTCCTAGTATTTACCCCCATAAACGCTCTTCTCACGCTGTGTTCCGTTAATGAGAGTGTGTTCCCCCCCGCGGATGAACCCCCCCCCCCCCCCCCCCCCCCCCCGCATCCGCGGCAGCCGGCGTGTCAGTGACGTCGCCAGCCGTTGAGCTAATGTCGCCACTGCTCGCCCTGAACCTGGTGTAAAAGGAGTTGAGTTCATCCACCAGAGAGGCATCGGCACTCACGATTGAGGAGGGGCTGACTTTATAATCAGTTATCGTTCGTACTCCCCGCCATAAACCTCTTGTGTCGTTCTGGGCCATCTGTGTCTCCATCTTATTCGCATAGCGCCGTTTTGCAGCCCGCACTTCTTTGCGTAGCCTATAAGCTGTTGCCTTATACTCGTCCATATTTCCTGATGCTCGGCCCGAGTTATAAGCAGCGGTGCGAGCATCCAGGGCCACTCGGATGGAGTTGTCAACCCACGGTTTCTGGTTTGGAAAGACCCAAACTGTCTTCGTGGGGACGATAGTGTCAGCTAACGTTGCTATGAAGATAATCACAACATCCGCATATTCACTGACGTCACTGGAGCTCAACCGGAGCATGTCCCAGTCGACGTCATCCAGTGCGTCTTGTAATATATTTGCAATATCTGCTGCTTGGTTAGGTATTTACCCTCAATTTCTATAAAGGAAGGATGCATGTTTGATTTCCTCCCCATTATGTTATTTAACATTCTCCATAATTTCCTTCCATCATCAGGCGGAGAGGTTGAAACCAGGGGAGCACTGGTAGTCTGGCGGAGGTGAGTAGTGTTATGCTGGAGCTCCGTCATGACATCATTACGGCTAATTGTGTGCAGAGAGTCGTTCTCCACTGGATCCGTACTGGCTTAGTCGTACAGTAGGGACCAGGCTAGAATGTAGATCAGTAGGAGTTAAATCATCCAAGTGCAGACAGGAGACACAGGAGGCAGATGAAGTAAAAAAAAAAAAAACAATAGTGAGTCATTTAACGGAGCAGGTAAATAGCAGGCAGGTACAGGAGACACAGAGAGCTCATTGGTTACTTACAAACAGAGAGGCAACAACAGAACTACTAACAAGTAACAGCTAGTTTGATCAAGAGGCGTAGAACGGATTAAACTAAGCAGTGACTGGGGGAAACAGACATAGGTTCAAAGGGGATGATGAGTGATTGACGACAGTTGGTGATACAGAGCACACGAGGGAGACACATGGGGACATCTGCAGGACCTGGGTGGAAACACAAGAGGGCAGGCAAGGGGGAGGGGGGATAGGGTTGGTCCGGGAGCTGGCAGTCACCGCCGTGACAGGATCTATGGGAGCCATTTTCTCTCCAGCCAGTCATGAAGAAAGCAAGAGATGTAAATGTCAGTCTGTGTCTCCTTAACACTCAATAAAGGGCTGGGATTGGGCCCTCCGCTCCGCCAGTCGATTGGCCATCTAATGAGGAGAAGCCTCACCATAACTCTACAAGATTCACTACTGTTTGTGTTTCAACAGGGGCCCTAGCACAGTAATAATTCCGAGTGGATAAATGTTTTCCCGATAACAAGCTGAAATAACCTGTCGAGCTGAAGCTGATGCAGACAAGAAGAATCACACAATTAGTGATCAGTGGGGATTTATCCTGGGTGCAGGAAACATGAGGCTGGAGAAACTCAGTCCTTTTCTCTGTCGCCTGGCAAATATCTAGCCTACCACACTGAAAATGAGTGATTTCTTCTGTGTTCCCTTAACCTGCTTCTCATCGGTCACCAGGCTTTACCTTTGTGGTGGACCTCCGTGTTCCATCCCGAGATGTTCCCTCGCGCTAGCGTTTAGCTCGTTAATGTAATTGGAGTCACTGAGAGGAGAGGTATGTTATGGATGGCGCTGTTGGAATGAGACAATGCTGTAATCTCCATTTATCTAGAGGCCACTCCATGCCCTCAAAGGGCAAGGTGGCATTGCAGTCCATTTAGATTTGGGGAACAGATAATAATGTGACTGATTTGAGAGGGAGGACCTTAATCATCACAAACTATATTAAAC
This sequence comes from Notolepis coatsorum, assembly GCF_963971535.1. Taxonomy (NCBI): domain Eukaryota; kingdom Metazoa; phylum Chordata; class Actinopteri; order Aulopiformes; family Paralepididae; genus Notolepis; species Notolepis coatsorum. The sequence goes on along the minus strand of NC_140173.1, from coordinate 119,810,599 downwards.
CACCAATCTCCAACAGCCTATCCTTTGTTTATGCACTAGCAAACAAAATAATCTTTCATAAAAGATTTCATAAAATGTTTTGATTGAGATGGTTATTTGACACTTACTCCGTAATAATTCCCAGTTAAAAGGCATATTCAGGTCTCCTTAAAAGACTGTGATTACGTGGGTAGTCCATTACACCTCTCCCCACCATACAACGTTCTACAGTGCTCTAAAGTTGATTAATAACAACCAATTTAGACATAAAAAGGTAGGACTACTGTAGCTATTGTAATTAACCTTTAAGTCTGATGGACTTTACCATATATTGCTCGTTTCTATTACCGACCCACATACATCATGGCACAAGAAGAAGCCGTACATTGCGTTCAAGGCCTCCCAGAAGCCACATAGCAGCCTCTGTGTCCGATGACATCATACCCCCTTGAGACAGTGAATTATCCTGTTTTCACCAGATCTCTCACATGCATTTTCTCTGCTGCTCTTTGCACAAATGTATCATTTAAACCATTACCAGCACCTCTTTCATTAGAATGAACTATATCATCCCCTCCCCAGAGGGCCCGGGAGGCACCGGACTGGGAGAATCCATCTCACTGAGGGGGGGATATTGAAGGCGGCAACATGCCTAGGTAAAGTATTAGTTAATTTATACTGCTAATGTATAACATTGATTCTCTGTGGGGAAAATAAAGGACAACATATTTTCAGAGCACATCATTAAGGTTTAATAATTTAGACCCAGTTAGCGTGATAATAAATATACTAAGAGAACTTAAGTGGGGGGGGGGGTTCGTGATGAATGCAATTACAAAACCTTGCACTTACATAGAAGAGTAATATGAATGGGTTGTAGAAATTAATTGGAGTTAGAGGAATGGTATAGCCTGCAGTGTTTTATGGGAAGGGTAGAAAAACACTCCATACTTCTTAGAGCTCTAACCAGAATACTAAATACCCCTCCTCAGTGTACACGCTCTCATCGTCAATATCTACATTGCCAACAACCCACTTGGTTAAGAATGGGTCTCAAATCCGGTCCCTTTTTCAAATGTAGGATTATTCTCTAGAATGAATGGATATCCACTGTGATAATGTACTGTACATTTGGATCATTGTGAAGTGTTTAGTTGTATTGGTCGTTTGGAAGTGAGTCTCCATACATTACCTGTAGTGTTGCTAGCAGGTCATTAGCAGAGAAATAATGGGCTAACTGAGACTAGTGCTCAGATCCATTTGCTCCACAAGTATTAGCATAGCTCCATGCTACTGCTACCGCTAGCTCTCCCTGAGCTATTCATTGATTGATTGATTGAACATTTTATTAACAGATTGCAGAATGGGTACATACAGTATAGCTCAATACACACAATTGTTAAGGGGATGCAGACCAGAGAAAGACTTTCGTCTTGTTTACATCAGGGTCCCCCATTTTCAATTCATCATAACATATATGACATACACGACATACAGTACTGCTACATCTATACATTTATGACATACCAGATCTACAAATATACAGAACTGTTTATGAGTACAAAAATAGTCTAAAAAGAGAGTATATACATTTGAGGGGGAAGAAACTGTACATTGGAGGAGGTTGGGTACATTTACATCACATTTACATTTACATTTAGTCATTTAGCTGACGCTTTTATCCAAAGCGACTTACAAGTTCTGTACGACAAGTCATCAGGAAGGGTACAACTCTATCAGCTGAGTAACAATGTTCAACAAGTGTTGCATGTTACAGTGTAGGTTAGTTTATTAGGACAAGTGCATGACAGTAAGGTTAGTTAGGGTTAGATTTATTATTATATTATATTATTATTATAATATTTTATTATAATTTTTTATTATTTCAGATAATGGTTGAAGAAGTGCGTCTTTAGTCGACGGCGAAAGATTGGACGGGTTTCGGCTGTCCTAACTGGGGTGGGTAGTTCATTCCACGATTGTGGGGCAAGGACTGAGAATAGGTGACTTCTCTTTGATGACCCTCCCGGAGCTTGGATAGGAGTAGGTCTGAGGCGGCCAGAAGATGCAGAGCGTAGGGGTCTTGAGGGTGTGTACTGTAGTTAGAGACCATTGACCGGAGGTAGGCGGGAGCGGTTCCATTTGCTGCACGGTATGCTAGGTCGAGGGCCTTTAAGCGGATACGTGCAGCAATGGGGAGCCAGTGCAGGTCCCTAAGAAGTGGGGTGACATGGGCCGACTTCGGTAGGTTTGAGATCAGGCGGGCCGCTGTGTTCTGAATGAGTTGAAGAGGCTTGGTGGCAGTGGCCGGGAGGCCAGCGAGCAGTGCGTTGCAGTAGTCGAGGCGGGAGATGACTGTTGATTGGACGAGGAGTTGGGTGGCTTCATTTGTGAGGTAGGGGCGGATCCTTCTGACGTTGCTCATGGGGAATCTGCAGGTTCTGGTTGTCGCTGCGATGTGAGCAGAGAAGTTCAACTGGTCGTCGAAGACAACACCAAGGTTCTTGGCGGTCGGGGACGCGGTCACAGCTGCATTCTCGACTGTGATGGAAAGGTCGGTCAGGGGGGAGGATTTGGCCGGCAGGTGGAGCAATTCTGTTTTGGTTAGGTTCAGTTTGATGTGGTTGGTCGTCATCCAGGCGGAGATGTCGGACAGACAGGCAGAGATCCGCTCAGCGACGTGGATATCTGAGGGAGGAAAGGAGAGGAAGAGTTGAGTATCATCGGCATAACAATGATACGAGAAGCCATGAGACGTGATAATGTTACCCAGTGATTTAGTGTAGAGGGAGAAGAGAAGGGGTCCTAGGACCGAGCCCTGGGGGACACCCGTCCGCAGGGGGGCGGGTGGCCGACAGGGTCCCTCTCCATGACACTTGGTAGGAGCGGTCATTGAGGTATGATGTCAGCCATGTCAGCGCAGAGCCAGCCACTCCCATTCCTGCGAGGGCCATGAGGAGGATCTGATGGTTGAAAGATCTAGGAGAATCAGGACAGAGGAGAGACCTTTCGCTTTTGCTAAGTGAAGTGCCTCTGTGACCGCAATGAGGGCCGTTTCTGTGGAGTGGCCAGTCCGGAAGCCAGACTGATTAGGGTCTAGGAGGTCATTCTGTAAGAGATAAGCAGTAAGTTGGTTGGATACAGCACGTTCAAGTGTTTTAGAAAGGAAGGAGAGAAGAGAGACAGGACGATAGTTGCCTATGACGGTGGGGTTCAGGGTTGGTTTTTTTATGAGCGGCGTGACTCTGGCTTGTTTTAGGGAGGTGAGGACCACCCCCGAGTTGAGTGAGGAGTTGATGGTTGCAGTTAGGAATGGGAGGATGTCTGGTGCTATGGTCTGGTGGAGTGGGGAGGGTAGCTGGTCCAGCTGGCATGTAGTCAGACGGTTCGACGTTACCAGTGTCAGGGACTCAGCTTCTGTAATGGGAGAGAAAGATGACAGAGTGATGGATGAGGTTCTCGATTCAGTATTTGGAATGGGTGGGGGTTTGGAGAATGAGCTGCGGATGTTCTCCACTTTTTCCTCAAAGAAGATTGCGAAGTCTTCGGCAGAGAAAGATGAGGGAGGAGGGGGTAGGGGGGGAGTGAGGAGGGAGGACATGGTAGCATGCAGTTTGCGAAGATTCTTGGCAGAGGCCTCGATCCTATGGTGAAAGAAAGAAGCTTTGGCATTAGTAATGGTTTTGGAGAATGTTAACAAGAGGTTGTGATATGTGTAGATGTCAGCAGTGAGGCGTGACTTTCTATACTTCCTCTCAGCCGCTCTCAGGTCCTGTCTTTGTTCTCTCACTGCATCCGTCAGCCATGGACTGGGTGGGGAACGGCGGGCAGGTTTCTCAACGAGGGGACAGAGCTTGTCGAAGGAGGTTGCAAGGGCTGAGAGGAGGGTGGAGGTTGCCATCTCTGTGGGGAGAGCAGAGACGGTGTCACTCAAAGGTAGAGCGGATAGTATGTCAGAGGAGAGGGTGGAGGCGGATAGGGAGAGCAGGTTGCGTCTGAGTGAGACGGTTTGAGTTGGGGTGAAGACCTTTCGGTTAAGCATGAGAGTTAGTGAGAAGGATATGAAGGAATGGTCAGATACATGTAGGGGAGTTACCGTGGTGTTAATGATGCAGGAGTTACGGGAAAATATGAGATGGGTAGGTGGGGTGGGGAACTGTACATTGGAGGTGGTTGGGTGGGTGGGGTGGGGTTGGGTAGGAGGGGTGGGGGGGGGGGGCGAACTGTACATGGAGGGGGTTGGATTTGGAAATGTACAGGGGCCAGTTTCGAATTGCAGTCTCCCGTAAGTGCTCTTTGAGAGTGGTTTTGCTGTGGGTAGGGCGTTCCACATTGATGTGGCATAATTGCAAAACGTGTTTAGTCCCTTGTTTGAGTCGAATCTGGGTTTAACATGATTTGTGGAGCTCCCCCTGGTGTTGTGGTCGTGGTATTCACTGACCTTTGGGAAGTATTTTGACATACCCTTGAATGAGTCTTCAGGGTATTCTTGTTTACCAGAGAGGAGATCCGGTACAAGAATCTAGTTCGTTGGTTGACTTTTTTTATTACATTGGATGCCATTTTGTCACAGGAAAGATTCGCCTCTAGGTTGGAACCCAGGTATGTAATTTCATCTTTCCTTGTGACAATATTGTCACCCACTGTAATGAAGGTTATCCTATAACCCTAGTTATATGAATACTGGCTGAGCGTCTCGCTCTGCCATTATGAGATGTCATCTCCTGCACCTACTGTGCGTGTGAAAAAATTGCACATGCGCGTCACTTGCACGTGACCACGCCTACTCCTGTGCATGCCTACAAGACACAGGAAGTGGTCACGTCCACGCCCTTCCAAGTTTGAATTCCATACGTGAAAAACATCCAAGGGACCTCAGGGCGCTGAAGAGCGAGACGTTCAGCCAGTATTCATATAACTAGGGTTATAGGATAACCTTCGTTATATATTCATACTGGCCAATCGCGTCTGGCCATTATGAGATCAAAAGGGGCAGAGCGGACGCGTGGCCACGTCAAATGCACCCCCAGCGCGGCCCATAAGCCCCTGCCAGGGAGGAGGAAAGTCCCGTCCACCTGCCCGTCCTAACGAAGGGGGGGGAGGCAGTCAACTACAACCAATGTGCAAAAAAGGGAACCAGTCACCCTAGAACGCACAGTGCAAGCGGGACCACGTGTGACACAGCACTCCGCGGTCCACACCCACACACACCTGCTAGCCCACCTGATGGCGGGATGCAGGAGAGGTCCCGGACCTCAGGACTGCCTGGGAGACAGAGCCTCCAGTCATGTCCATGAGGTAAAACCTAACAAAAGGACCCAGGGAGGACCAGGAGGCCGCAGCGCAGATGTCCTCCACCGAGCCCCCCCCCCCAACAGGGCAGCGGAGGCTGCCACTCCAAGAGTGGAGTGTGCCCTGACGCCCACGGGGGGAACCTGTCCAGCCAAAGTGTAGCAAAGGGCAATGCCCTCGCACAACCAATGTGACAGGCGTTGCTTGGACAGCGCCTTACCCGTGTGAGAGCCACCGTAACAAACAAACAGTTGATCGGTAGCCCTGAGATCCTGCGTGCGACTAAGGTACTCCTTCAGCGCACGGACAGGACACAACAGGTGAAGGCTCGCCTCCAACTCACTAGCGTGAGGAGGAGGGTGAAACGCTTGAAGCACAATATCCCTGGCACCAAGGCCGGATTAGGCCTCAGAGTCGCACTGCTATCGGCCCAAATAGACAGGCACTCTGACCGCACAGAGAGAGCACACAGCTATAATAATAATGCAGGACCTGTTCAGAGGTCTTTAATTGGCATGCAATTATCCTCAATGTTAGCAGTGAGCACACGGTTAGCACACACACACACCGGAACACACACGCATGCATTGTTTTTTGTAGGATCGCCGATGCGATTTGTCTCTCTGTGCTTAACCCATCCCGTCGTCCTTCCCCCCAAGGGCAGCCGGGAGCAGACAGGCGTCGGCGAGGGCCGCGCCCGGGGACCAATCCAAGTGCTCCTGCCCGTCTTCGTCAAGGACGCCACAGTGTTAGCGATCTGTTGTTGTGCATGTTTTTCCATTGGGTTTATCTTATCAGGGGGGAAACCCTTGCGAGCACGGGGAGAACATGCAAACTCCACACAGAAAGGCCTGGGAAATACCCCACCTGGGTAACTGGAATCGCGGAAACCTGGTCCCCAAGCGGGAATCGAACCCTGGACCTTCTTGCTGTGAGGCGACAGTGTTAACCACTACACCACCGAGCTCACCCACGTGCTTAGCGGCGGTGATGGCCAAAAGGAACACGGTCTTAAAGGACAATCGATCCAATGACACCTGCTCAAGAGGCTCAAACGGGGCCCCCAACAACCGTCCCAGGACCAGTTGGAGGTCCCAACTCGGAGACAGAGCACGTTCCACAGGCTTGAGACGCTGTGCGCCAAGCAGGAAACGTCTCACAAGAGGGTGGCTGAACAGTGTTCTGCCCTCAAAGCCCATATGACAAGAAGATATAGCTGCGCTGTATACCTTCACTGTCGAGGCCGACAGCCTATTCAGGATAGACTGGAGGAAAGAAAGAACCGAGTCCAGGGGGCATGACACCGGTTCCAGGCCCCCAACCTCACACCACTCTTGAAACATACGGCACTTCCCTGAGTAAACCGCGGTAGTAGACAGAGCGTGCGCATTCTGGATGGTGTTAACCACAGTAGGGTTAAGACGCATCCCCTCCAGATTCACCCTTTCAGCAGCCAAACCATTAAAGGCTGCCCCAGAACAGGAGGCAGAAACAGTGTTCCGCGTGCCTGAGAGAGGGCCCGCGGTGACCACGAAACAGGCCACGGCGGGGCCACCAAGAGCTGAATCAGGGCCGGGAACCACACAGCTGTGCCCCGGTCCGGCATGACCAGGATCAAAGTCCTGCGCCCCCGACTTACTCGCTCCAACAGCTGAGCTATCAGGTGTATGGGGGGAACGCGTACAGAATCCCGGGCGGCCACGGATACATCGAGAAGGCATTCACTCCCAGAGAGGAGTTGTCCTTCCGACTGACCGAGAACCACAAGGGGCACTGGTAGGACTGACTGCTCGCAAACAGGTCCACCGCGGCCTCCCGGAATCGGTCTCAGACCTGTCTGACTATGTCTGGACGTAGTCCCCACTCATCCGGGTGAGGACCGCCCCGCGACATCACATCTGCACCCACATTCTCCCTGCCGGGGATGTGGAGAGCCCTCAGGCTGCGCAGATTGAGAGACGCCCATAGCCAGAGTTCGACCGCCGCCCTGGTGTAGAAGGGGGGAGCGTACTCCTCCCTGTCTGTTGATATATGATGCTGACGTTGTGCTGTCCATCCTGATCAAAACATGCTCGCCCACCACAAGGTGGCCGAGCTGCTTGAGGACTAGAAGCACTGCCTTCAATTCCAACACATTGATATGTAGTGCAGACCGGGCAGCATGGTCTTGCCAGCTGCCCCCTACTGCGTCGGTCTGACACGTCCGTCCCCCCATCCCATGAGGGAGGCGTCGGTGAAGACCGTGATGTGTGATAGCCTGCTGCCCATGGGGACCCTGCTGGTGAGGGCCCCAGGCCCCCCCCAGTGGTTGAGGTCCCCCAGTACTGACAGCTGCTTCCACTTGCCTCTCACAGGGTCTATTTTCATACTGAAAAACCACCTCTGTATCCTCCCCATGAAGAGGAGGCCAAGAGGGACCACAGTTTGAGCAGATGCCATCATACCGAGCAGGCGCATCACGGACAGCGCCATAACCGTACTGCCAGGACGGAACCTCCCGAGTGAGCCGAGAATATCCTCTCGCCGCCGCTCTGAGAGGGTTGCCCTCATAGACCTCGAGCTTAGAATTAAGCCCTAGTACTCCACCTGTTGACTGGGAAGAAGAGTACTCTTCTTCCAGTTCACAGCAAAACCCAGACTGGTGAGGAATTCCACCACCTGCCTGGTATGAGACCTGGCGATCTCCTCTGACCGGCTGAGGACCAGAATGGTAGAATAAAATTCGTATCCCCTGACGACGCAGAGGTCCCAGCGCGGTCTCCGCGCACTTGGTGAAGGTGCGAGGAGCCAGAGAGTAGCCTCTGGTACTCGTACGCTATGCCCTGAAACAGGAAGCGTAGGTATTTCCTGTGAGGAGGGAAGATCGGGATGTGAAAATACGTATCCTTCAGGTCTATGGAGGTGAACCAGTCTCCCACTCTGACAGCGCTTAACAGGTGTTTGACGGTCAACATTCTGAACCTTCTTACCACAATCAACCGATTGAACGCAGACAGGTCCAGTATGGGTCTGACACCTCCCGATTTCTTGGGCACCAGAAAATACCGGGAGTAAACGCCACTCATCGCGTCCTCCCTTGGGACCACGATGATGGCCTGCTTCGCCACCAAAGAACGAAGCTCTTTGGCCAGGGCTGTCACTGCCGCGGACCCTGACAATATAGTCTGTACCAAACCCAAAAACGGAAAGTGGGGGTGTGCAAACTGAGTGGGGGTGTGCAAACTGCAACACAAGCCCCGCCCTCAGCGTTCTCTCCATCCACACCGACATATGGCACTTCTGTAACCATACGTGGTGATAATCCCAAAGCGCCCCCGCAGCCAACTGCCGCTGGTCCGCTAGGAATCGTAGATAGGTGGCCCGGTCCCTCCCGCTGTGCCTTGCAAACCCTGGTCTCGCCAACCGCGCGAGCAGGGTGTCTTGCAGAGCCGGGATATCACACCCTGACTCTACCAACGAGGCAATCGCACCCAAGGGGGGACCCCGACAGAAAGGGGCGGTCTGATACGGGGGGAGCGACCATCACCCCCGGTGAATGAGGCTCCCCCGCTGAGCATCTTCCCGGCTTAGCTTGCTGAGGACAGCCTGCTCTGCAGCTGGACATGCATGGTGTGTGGTCCCCACGCTGCCCGATAGGGTGAGTCCCTACACACCGTAGCCCTGTAGTGATATTACTACCACCCAAATTACGCGTGCCTGACTCACTACCGCTGCTAGGATTGCAAGTCCGGACGGGGGAGGCACTAACGTAATACCCAGCCTGGCGAGGACAAAAATGTTTAGATACAGGGAACCCTGCTCTGTCGTCAGATACAACACCAGCCTCACCAAACACAGACGCAGGACGTGTGGTGTGGAAGCCTCCTGACAGTACAGCATTCTCATAGACCTAGACCTCTCATAGACCTCATAGGCCTAGCTAGCAGCTAGCAGTCAGCCCCTGTCTCCATGAGAAGTGATATGTGGGGCCGCTTGCGCCTCACTGGAAGAACGCGGCCCGCAGCCAGAGGGGACAAATCAGAGCCTTGAATCCCGTAGTGTAGCGGGGGGGAGTGACCGGAGAGCGTGCTAGACACAGCTAGATGGCAACGTTTTTTTAGGGCGTGCCCATCAAATACAGCCGATCCCTCTGCCGCCGAGGCTGTCGGAACCGTGATAACCTGTTCTCTTTGTGTACAGGTTATCCCAGGCGGGGGACACATGGCCGCCGGTCGGGGGTCTCGCTGCAGCCGCTGGCGAGACTGTGCTCTCACCTCTGGCTGCACGGTGTGGGGCGGCGTGGGACCCCGGTCAAATACCGCCCGCGCCTCCGTGGACAGACCAAAAAGGCCATCCGCGGAGAGGGGAGCCCTGAGGAGGAGAACTCTCCTCTCCTCCTCCAGGGGAGATTGCTCCAACCAAAGATGCCTGTGAACAAGCGTTGACAGCATCCTAGCCCTCCCTGCGGTTATAGCTTGCGGATGGGTCAAAAGCTGAATAACCTCAAAACCTTGCACGATGGTTTTGACGTCGGCTGGCCCTAAGGCCCCACCACCCGACACCCTTTTTGACAGAAAAGCAGCCAATTGAGCAATGTTATTAGTTGCTGCTAAATTCTGTACTGCGGCGGTATAAGCTTCATCAGCCCACTCAGCCACCTGCCGGGCCGACTCGCCCCTTGGCATCGGCTTCCAGGCGGGATACCGTTCTACCATGTCAGGGCAAAGGACCAATGCCACCCGCTTCTCTAAGCACGGCACACCTGTCCTGAGCCCTGTCGTCAGACCATCCACCCGTGTAAAGGGTAAATAAGCCTCAGCCAAACCCCCAACATTAGACACTGATTGACCGTCAGTAATGAAATGGTTAAGCGGAGGGAAAACTGGAGACAGTCCCGGCGGGACACATGGAAACGGAGCCCCAAAAACATTAGCATTAGCAGTAGCTGCGCACGCCAGGATAATTGGAAAAACATTCAACAACGAGTCATGTTGACCACATTCATCCAAATACCCAGCCCCCCGCGCCAACACATCGCCCGGTCATCTCACGAGACAACAAGTAGTATTGAACATGCTAGTACCAACGCCTGTCGTTGTCGGTCCTACCTGAGCACGACATGGCTCGACTGCCAAACGCCGCCCGTAGTCCATCGGTCCACTGCCAAGAGTCGAGGACAGACCAGAATAGGACCGACGTTCCGTCCGGACGCGCCGAGGAGGGTCCGGGGGCTGGCGAACCTCTGGCGAAAGTCCAACATTGCTGAAGTTCTCTCTTTGCTTCATAATAACGTTCCACCTGGTTGAAGTGCATATGAACAAATCCAGGGATGGAAAAAAACAAGGAAGGGCGTGGACGTGACCACTTCCTTTGTCTTGTAGGCACGCACAGGAGTAGGCGTGGTCACGTGCAAGTGACGTGCATGTGCAATTTTTTCACGTGCACAGTAGGTGCAGGAGATGACATCTTATAATGGCAGAGCGAGACGCGATTGGCCAGTATGAATATATAACTGAGAAGCCGTCGGTTTTGCTGAGTTTGTTATTTTAACCGAAGAAAACCATTTTGTTGGACCATTATGATTACCAATGATGCAAGTACGCAGGAAGATGTAAGTACCAATAGAAATTCTAGCTGTAAAGAAAGAAATTCGGCCGTGGTTATCTAGTCTGCCAGGTATCACCATCATACAACCTTTATTTTGCACTGAAATAATACCTTGGTATAGTCCAGTTTACACCATGATACCAATGGTAATACTGTAACATGGTTTTTAGATCATGATCCCACAAAGCATCTGTTTGGCGGACGTAGTACTCAGGGTAATCATTTTCTTCAGGGATATAAATAAGGTCGTAAAATTCAGTCTGATGCCTTATACTGAACAGTGTTGGGGAGCAGTTAACTACATGTAGCTCAATTATTAGATTTTACAGTAGTTGAATGGTAGTGGCTTTTTCAGTAGTTTGCTACTTTGGGTCATTAGGTAGTTAATTACAAAATACATAATTCCCTAGAAATTTTGCATTTCCTCATTCCTTTTCTTTCCTGTGGGGTTTTGTCTGCCCTGGTCCCTAAATCAAACACACCCACACTTCAGTCAGTTGTAGTCTGACTCATAGGATATACAGACTGTAGGCATAAGCAGGCTTAGCACCGCCCAGGATGATTGTGATTAGTTTAAAGAAATACAAACAAGCCACAGCGTTTCTTTTCCCCCTATAGCAGAATGATAATAGGTTCAGCCAGACCTCTCTCCAGCGCTGGTACAGCACTAACGTAGTGTGGAGAGAGAGATATGGCTACGCGAGACTAGTTCAGCTGTTGCTCCATAAGATTCCAGACTCAGATTGTGATACTTTTCCACAAACAAACAACATGTTTAGTTTTAGTTTAGTTTTAGTTCTTTTTATTGTGAAGAAGCTATAGTTTGGTAGACTATAGCACTGTAGCACAGATGGACAGAGACAAACTGGTTAAAATGATTGGAAATCCCTTGCTCACTTAAAGGGCCACAAACCTTATCAGTAAACTAGTATCTAATACTAGTTGGAGCATATTATAATATTGAACAATTATATAACAATGATAATATATCTAAAGGGCAATTATCAATTACCAAATTAAACGTGTCTTCTTAACAAGGGCTTTTCAACAACTACAGTTCAGCTTCATCACTGCTCCTGTGTATGTTTAAAGTCCCCAGATGAGTCCTACCCAAAGACCCAGGTGTGCCAAGTAGTGCTAGTATGGATTTTGTAACATTCCTAATGTTCATGTTGAAGGCCTTGTAACTAACAAAATGGCGTCAGGGTTTGTAGCTTTTTAAAGAGCTTTCCCAGAGCCCGTTTTTACACCCCACCAAAAGATTAATAGAGCGCCGACCTTGAAAAATGAAAATCAAAGGTATCAAAAAGCTCCCCGGGATTAAGGCAGAGGAGTCTGATATCAAGCCCAGGTTTGCTCTTTATGATGTCATTTTCTTTTTATGGAGGAAGCAGGGGCGGGAGTTCCAGGCAGATATGGGATCCAGGTTTGGGGAGGTAATCTCCCACATATACCGCTTATACCGCAGTGCATAAATCTGCTCCATAGATTTCCAAGAATCGTGCCTCCATTGACAAGGGGGAGTCTCTCTTTTTGAAAAGTGGTAACTGCACAGGCCAGTTCTAAACATTTACGGCTGTCACTCACGCTCTGGCGACGGGGCCCCCGCCCTGCACTCTTAATACCTTTTAGCATCACGTAACACTCCTACGTGTGAGCGAATGCACAAATGTGTTTGAGACCCTACTGAGTAAGTTTACGCTAGCTGTTAATCATCCTGTGGGCCAGCTGGCTGTAGCCACTGGGCAGGTGGGGCTGTCAGGTTGGCAGCCGCAGTCATGCAGCACCGAAACTGGACCCCTCTGGGACAGCCATGCCCCCGTGTCGCTCAAGTCCAACGTCAACTGGTGCTTACCGAGTGCTATTTTGACTGATACTTCAGAGAAGAGATCAGTTTGTTTAGTTTACCTAAGAGCAGTAAATACAACCTTATAAACAAATGCATAAAACTGGAAAAGGAGATGTTTATGGGGAGGGGGAGTGGGTTATCTATACGGTTTCAGAACAGTATAATATTAATTGGATTTTAAATGCTTGAATAAATGGATATCCCCCCATATGAACTGGTGTATTATTGTGAAACATTTAGTGATGTATAGTATAGAGGTAAGATATGGACGTGGACTATGGATTTCCAATATTCTTCCAACAGTCTTCCAACAGTCTTCAAATAGACTTCCAACAGTGAAGACAATGAAGTAGAAGTGCTGCTGGGTCACATACAGGTGCTCTTTGGATACTTCAGGTGTACTGTGCTTTTCCTTCTTGTGAAGGGCTCATTACACGAGTAGAAATTATGTAAAATGCAAGTCTCCTTCAAAAACAACCCAAGGCACACTGTAGGGTTTGTGCAAAATTGAAATGCCTTTATTTCACATGGCAATATGTATTTAAAAAGGCCAACGTGTTGTGACCAACATGGATCTTCATCAGGGTCACTGAATAACAGCAGTAGCTTACACACCTATATGGTATTACACTGAGTAGGAGGCTGGCACTACATCAATGTGCAAGCCCATTGGTCAGAAACAAGGAAGTGACACATCATCAATAGATAGAAGGAAGAAAGAAGGAGGGAGGGGAGGGAGGGTGGGGGGGGGACTTCCAACAGTCTTCAAATAGATTTCCAACAGCAGATCATACTTGCAGAAAATTATAAGTGTGATGCAAATTATGTCCTTAACTCACATTCATTAAAAAAGCGTACCAACATTCCTAACTAACATTTTGAGAGTGCTTAAATATACGGTAGTCTAGAGGTGCTTAGGTTTTGGTACAGAAGCTTTTGGAAAATAGCCTAATATTGTGTGCATGTTATGTATACAGGAAACAGACTAGCCAGCACACTTTGGTCATTTAGATCTCTATCAAGCACTTTCAGTACAATCTATTACAAACTCATTAGGTTATAATTTTATATACAGGTTATATTCTTTTTTTATGGTGGTATAATCTATACAGTCTGCCATGTATCATTTGCTATAATATCACAGCTAGGGGATGCTTAGCAACGGATATACAGAGCAGAATGAACTCTTCATCAAAACTTGATATATCGTTGTTTTATTCACAATATGAAATCTGATATTGTATTAAAATGGTTGTGTAAAAGCAATAGAACACTCAAGGTCATGTGTTAATAACATGACGACTCAGATGATCCATGGCACTCAACCTGCAACACCAGCCATGATGCTATTTGCTATAACACACCCCCTCTCGGGTTCTATTGATTATTTCAGTCAGGGGAAATTAGTAACTGTCATAATAAGTCAATAGAATGCTTGGCATATAGTCATACAGCCTATACTTGTTGCCCTCAGACTGTCAAAGAATCATAGGAAACTGACTGTAGGCTGTCATGAGGATGGCCAAATACATTAGTATTTATTGATATTTACATTTACATTTAGTAATTTAGCTGACGCTCTTATCCAAAGCGACTTACAAATTGTGAACAACAAGTCAGCAGGAGAGGTACCTCTCTGGCAGCTAAGGGTCAGTGGCATTCTTCGTCAAATAGTATCGATCAGAGTGTTACACTCTGATTGCATAGTAGTATAGACATATTAGCATGATAAGTAGTAGTATAAGTATATTAGCATTGTAGTAGGGTACATAGTAGTAAAAAGACAGTAAGAAGGTTAGGTTTTTGGTTGTTTTTTGAAGAGGTGTGGTTTTAGTTGACGGTGGGTTTCAGCTGTCCTGACTGTGGTGGGGAGTTCGTTCCACCATTGTGGAGCGAGGACCAAGAATAGCCTGCTTCACTTTGATGACTCTCCAGGCCCTCATTCATCAACGTGTGCGTAGAACATGTTCTATTTCCACACGTAAGCACAGAATTTAGAATGAGTGTACGCACAGGAATATTGGGATTCATCAACCGTGCGTACGCAGGTCCTATGCTCCTCCGTGTTGATGAATACCACTTTGTTCTACCGTCAATGCTCGTGCATGATTATCCATATATGGTCATGAAAGTGAGGAAACACCCCCCATGGGATGTGAAATAATGGACTGACCCGAGCGGAACTCTGAGAAACTTCACGGAGATTGTTCAATGTTCACTGCTGTCGAACCAAGAAGACACTATCGCGTATTATGGGATAAATAAAAGGCGGACTTGTAAACGGTGATGTCAGATATCAACGGCTCCCTAAGACCATTGCTGCAATTCTGCCTGGACAGCTCAAAATACTAATAAAGACCGTTCGTTGACCACTGTTTGGCGTTGGTTGTGTGTCATTATAACCGTGCTGTAATATGAATGCCTTTATTAGTTGTGTTCGATTGGCTATATGATTTTTAGAGGCATCTATTTTGATGTCAGTATTGGGTAGCCTATATAAACAATAATACGAGAGCATATACAAGAACAATGAATCTTACTGCCATGTATGATGTAGCAGATACGCCATGTGTAGCCTGCCTATATGTGATCAATACAAACATGAACTTGAATTCCATCATGTCTGTGTGCGGGTCACTGCGGGAACTCACAAGGCTGTTGTCACAATGTAAATAAGAACGTGCACTGAAAAGTTACAGTATGTAGTTGGTTGATTATTTGTATGACAGTCAGTAAACCCTTGCAAAAAGTATCCGTTTTATTTAATGAATTGAAAACATTCAGCATCGCCTTCCTCCCGGCATCCAGCAATAACATGTATCAGGCAAATGCGCATCGCAACATTGACTGAGTGGAATCCCTTTCTATTCACATAACTGCATTTGTGATGGAGCTTTGACAGCTACAGTAACAGTCTATTGCTCGATCCATCTCCAATATCACGATGGACCGTGCCGGTGGCAAAGACCCGAGGGTGGAGAGGATCTTGAATGAATTCCATCATCATATATATATGTTGTGTGTCTGTCCACTATGTTTGTTACTTTGTTATTCCCCCCCCCCCCTATCTATGTAAAGCGACCTTGGGTCTCTTGAAAGGCGCTATATAAAATGAAGCTATTATTATTATTGTTATTATTATTATCATCACATCTGTGCGGGAGCTCACAAATAGACTGTTAGTCTCAGTGAAGTTTCAACGGAGGTCATCTATTCTAACCAACAAATTGAAGTAGAAAGCATTTCGTGACCAATCTTATTTGGAAACATGACACACAAAATAATTTGCTTTTTATTTGAAACAATATCTAATCGCGTTTGGAGGTTGGTGTTTTGCGTCTGCCCCCCCGTGCCAAACAAGCAGGCCAACCTCTTGTTCGCGTGTGAGCCCGTTATAATTACACTACTGTCGCTATTTTACAATGAACTATAATGAATTACGGGTCATACAGAAGTTGAACACTAATGCACGGAAGCTTATTTCCGCCTTGAAACTAATGCAGAACTGAGGAGTGCTTATGCGTAGTAACGATATTCTACCACTGGGCGTCAGCTAAGTGTGCTCTGACCTGTGCGTAGACGTAAGCACGGAGTCAAGTTCAAGTTGAAATTGATGAATCCCACTCTTTGCTTAGAAATGATCGTACGCACAGGGTAAGCACAAATCTGTGCGTAGAACACGTTGATGAATGAGGGCCCCCAGGAGCGTATCCTGATATCCTGATATATTGTTTGATACACTTCAAATGCAATGGACAAGTTATGCATGTGGTCTCATAATGTCAGTGGGTGGATAAAACACATTCAAATCTTTCTTTTAGGGCTGTCAAAATTAATGCTTTAACTTTGGAGATTAATTTAAATTAATTAAAGCATTAAATTTGTTTGTTTACATTCTTTGTTAGGTCTATGCTTTTCACCGTTAATGTGCATGCCTACTGTCACCGCCTGCAGCTTCAGTATATCCTCGTAATTACAATGACCCATGATCTCATGCCATGTCTGAATATCATGACTGACATTACACATATCATTTTCATTACATTCTGTTTGTAGATAATACATTCTCTTGTACACCTCAATGTTAAATCTCGTACCGTCAGGCTCCACAAGAACATCGTTACCTTCATTTAAGAACACTTTGGCACCGTTTGCAGTAGCAGATTTTACAGAGAATAGTTCTTGTGGGAACGAGGGTATGTAGAGGGCGTTCTTCAATGTCACTGTACACCGGCGCCCCTCACTGTCTATCAGGCATACCTGTGCATCTCCTCTCCCCTGCGCCAACCCGAAAGTGCGCTTCCCATCTGCCACCTCCATGCTGTGTATCTCCGGCTCGAAGGTGCTGTCAAAGTTCTTGAATCGGTTCTTGTCGTTGATAATGTGGGACGACGCACCTGTGTCCACAATCAGTCCCTTCCTTTGGACCTGCTGCTGCTGTGTTGACTGGCTGGCGTATGCTGTCTGCGCCCCGAAGGTGAAGTCCTCTCTTCCCGCTCCTCTCCGGGCGTCGTCTTGACTCGCCTCACGTCCACCGCTGCCGCCATCTTGCACACAGCCGCCATCTTGCACGTGCGTGTACCGAGCGCTCTGTTTGCGCTTCTTTCTACACACTCTGTCTGCGTGTCCCGAAGTTTTACAGAAAATACACCAAACAGTTTTTATGCACTTATCTTTTCTGTGACCTTTTTCTCCACATCGCCAACACGCCATCTGCATCAGGGGTCCTGTCTTTTTTTTTTTTGGCGCTGCCCGGGCCTTCATTACCCTTTCTCCTGCCTCTTCGGCGACCAGGTCTTAGTCTTCTGAGGCCTCGAAGTTCCACAGCTTGGCCTTGAACTCCCCCAGCGACATGTCCGCTGAACTGTGTGTCACCAACAGTGTGAATGGTTTATACATCTCCGGTAGTCCCCTCATAACCATCGCCATCATTAGTCCATCGCTCTGTGCTTCTCCTGCACTCTTGAGCGCCGTGATGATCTGTTCCGCCCTGATGACATATTCAGTCACAGTCTCTGTGTTAGCTTTCTTCAGCACGGTCAAAGTTATATACAGGGATACAATCCGGGGCCTACCTCTGCTGATGTAGTGTTCTCTTAACACTTTTAGACTCTCTCTGCCTTTGTCCTTTGTGTCCTGGAATATCAGCCCCAAGCTCGTGTTGTCTAGGAGTGGTGCTAGCTCGCAGTATGCGTAGGGTGACCAGGTGACCCACTTTTGGTTGTACTGTCCCGCATCCCACATATTGAGAGGATGTCCCTCTTTTCGAAGCAAAAAAAAAAACATTGGTCTAAAAGCCCCTCCCTACAGTAAACGTAGCAACCCGCCTCTTGGCAGGATGGATGACCTAAGGGCGAGGGTCCGGTTCCAACGGGAGATGAGAGACATCAACATCATGTGTCTCACGGAAACATGGCTCACGTTGGCGACTCCGGACAAAAGCGCCTCTCCCTCGGACGCCTTCACCATATTACGTGCAGATCGAACGGCTGCCTCTGGAAAGAGCATCGGTGGCGGGGTCTGCATCCTCACGAACAATTCCTGGGTTAATCCCGAAGTGGTGCATGTTCTCTCGAGCTCGTGTTCCCCAGACATGGAACACCTTTCTATCCTGTGCCGTCCGTTCCACCTCCCCAGGGAGTTCACCGCGGTCATCATGACCGCCGTATATATTCCCCCACATGCGAATACTGGCAAAGCGCTGGGAGAACTACACGATCACCTCAACAGACACCAGATCAAACATCCGGACGCAGCGATGATAGCGGCTGGCGATTTCAACCAGGCGAATCTGAAGAAAGTGATGCCGTCCTTTTTTCAGCACATCGCCTGCTCCACCAGAGGGAGGAACACACTCGACCACTGTTATTCCCCGTTCAGAGCCGGCTACAAGGCAGTAGCCGCTCCACCATTAACGGGGTCCTCAAGCTCGAGTGATCACGACTCCATCTTGCTATTTCCCGCATATCAACAAAGATCACGTGACGCCGTCGTGTCACGTGAGACAAAGAAGTGGACCGACAAATCAGAGGCCACGCTCAAGGATGTGTTAGCAGACACGGATTGGGATATGTTCCAAGGAAGCGCCAGTGACGTCAGCGAGCTCGCAGACACAGTGGTGAGCTACATAACAACAATAGCTGATAACATCGTCCTCACGAAAAAGGTGCGGGTTTACCCAAACCAGAAACCGTGAGTGGACAGTACTATTAGAGCAGCTCTGAACTCTCGCACCACCGCTTACAACCTGGGTAGAGAGTCAGGAAACATGGAGGAGTATAAGGCTTCAGTCTATACTCTACGCAAGGCTGTTAAACTTGCTAAGAGGACATATGCTGACAAACTGGAGACACAAATGGCACAAAACGACACAAGAGGATTATGGCAGGGACTGAAGACAATAACTGACTATAAAGTCAGCGCCCCCTCAATGGGGAGCGACGACGCCTCCCTCGCGGACAAGCTCAACACCTTCTACGCTCGGTTTGGTGCAAACAATGGCACTGCTAGCTCTCCGGCTAGTGACGTCACTGGTGCGCCGGCTGTTGTGGAGGGGGGGGGGGGGGGGCAACCGCGGGGGGGCGGGGACGCTCTCTCGTTGTCGGAACACAGTGTGAGAAGAGCATTTATGCAGGTGAACACCAGGAAGGCTGCTGGCCCAGATGGTATAACAGGATGCATACTTAAGTCCTGTGCCAACCAGCTGGCCCCGGTGTTCACCGCCATATTTAATCAATCCCTGGCGGAGTCAGTGGTCCCTGCCTGCTTCAAGATGTCTACCATCATCCCTGTACCGAAGAAACCCTCCCCAACATGTCCAAATGACTACAGACCGGTGGCACTCACCTCTGTGGTCATGAAATGTTTCGAGAGGCTGGTCAAGGACCACATTTGTGCCTCCCTCCCCAGTGATATGGACCCTATGCAATTTGCATACAGGACAAACAGGTCCACTGACGACGCGGTCTCCCAGGTACTGCACAGCACCCTCTCTCACCTTGACCGTCAGAAGGGGGGCTATGTGAGACTGTTGTTCATTGACTACAGCTCAGTGTTCAACACCATAGTCCCCACCAGACTGGTGGACAAGCTGATCGAGCTAGGTCTGAGCTCCGCCCTGAGCGCCTGGGTACTGGACTTTCTGAGCGAAAAACCCCAGGCGGTCAGGGTGGGGGGTCAGACCTCCAACACCATCACCCTGAGCATCGGGTCCCCCCAGGGCTGTGTTCTGAGCCCCCTGCTGTACTCACTCTACACACACGATTGTGTGGCCAAGTTCAGCTCCAACTCCATAGTGAAGTTCGCAGACGACACGGTGGTGGTGGGGCTGATCTCGGACAACGACGAGAAGGCCTACCGGGAGGAGGTTGAGGTACTGGAACGCTGGTGCCAGGACAACAGCCTGCTCCTGAACATTGGTAAAACCAAGGAGCTGATCGTGGATTATAGGAGAGGACAGCAGGAGACGCACACACCACTGATGATTAACGGGGCTACCGTGGACAGGGTGAGCAGCTTTAAGTACCTGGGGGTCCACATCTCAGAGGATCTGACATGGTCAACACACATAGACACAGTAGTAAAGAAGGCGAAACAGCGCCTCTACCACCTGAGACAGTTAAGGAAGTTCAGAGTATCGGGGAAGATACTCCAGTCCTTCTACTCAGGAGCTGTAGAGAGCATCCTGACCGGAAACATCACTGCCTGGTATGGAAACAGCACGGCACAGGACAAGAAGGCCCTACAGAGAGTGGTGCGCTCAGCCGAGCGTACCACGGGTATTGCACTACCTTTTTCAAGTTTCTTTAATAGTTGTCATACAGAAGTACAGAATACTTTTATACAAAATGCTTCTTACTGTTGCGCTCCAGAGACTGTGCAAGACAAGATAAGTATGAAATAAAATAACATAGTAAAATTAGAAGTAAAAAAAAATGAGGTCACAGTGTTCAGTTTAGACATATGTACAATGTTCGATGCAGAATAGACGTAGTTACCATACAATATACAATACTGTGCAGTGTACTAATATACAATACTATATAGTGCAAGGCAGAAATGGAGAAATGGGACGAGGTGCAATTTAGGTACAATTCACAGTAGGTGTACGAGTTGTAGTGCAAATCCTTTATCAATAAATATAAAGTGTAAGTGTGTTTGTGTGATCTAAAGTGTGGAGAGTGGGTGCTGCAGTGTGTTGTTTGTTTGAGTGAGTGTGTGCGTGTGGGTGTGTGTGCTGTGTGCATTTGATGGTTGTTGCATAGTGATTATTGTTCGTTTAGCAGCCTGATGGCCTGGGGATAGAAGCTTCTTCTGAGTCTTTCTGTGCTCGCCTTAAGACTCCGGTATCGCTTGCCTGACCGCAGCAGTTCAAAGAGGCAGTTGTTCGGGTGGCTCGAGTCCTTAATAATTCTCTTAGCCTTCCCCTTGCACCGCTTGTTGTAAATGTTCTGGAGGGTGGGAAGCCCCCCTCCAATTGTGCGTTCGGCTGAACGTGTCACTCTTTGTAGTCTGCTACGGTCTTGTGCAGTGCTATTCCCAAACCAGGAGGTGATGTTGCCGGTCAGGATGCTCTCTATTGTACATGAGTAGAAGTTCCTAAGGATCTTCTGACTGACTTGGAACTTCCTTAGGCGCCTGAGGAAGTAGAGGCGTTGTCGTGCCTTCTTCACAACACTGTCAATGTGTGTGGTCCATGTCAAGTCCTCGGATATGTGGGCTCCGAGGTACTTGAAACTGTTCACTCTCTCAACCGGTGCCCCGTCGATGCTGAGGGGGCTGTAGTCCTTGACCCCCGACCTCCTGAAGTCCACAATCATCTCTTTTGTTTTGCTGACGTTCAGGGAGAGGCAGTTCTCCTGACACCACTGTGACAGGTTCTCTACCTCTTCCAGGTAGGCCCTTTCGTCGTTGGCAGAGATCAGGCCCACCACTACTGTGTCATCAGCAAATTTGATGATGGTGTTGTTGTTCCGCTGTGCTACGCAGTCATGTGTGTACAGGGAGTAGAGGAGGGGGCTCAGAACACAGCCCTGGGGGGCCCCTATGTTGAGCGTGATGGATGAGGAGGTGCAGTTGCCGGCTCTTACCACCTGGGGTCTGCCCGTCAGGAAGTCCAAGACCCACTGGCAGAGGTCATAGTTCAAGCCCAGGTCCCTGAGCTTGGCTATGAGTTTGGAGGGGACTATGGTATTGAATGCTGAGCTGTAGTCGATGAACAGCATTCTCACATAGTTCCCCTGCCTCTTGTCCAGGTGTGATGCTGCTGTGTGCAGCACATGGGCTATGGCGTCCTCCGTGGACCTGTTGGGGCGATATGCAAATTGCAGAGGGTCCAGGTTGATGGGGAGGGAGGAACAGATGTAGCCCTTCACTAGCTTCTCAAAGCACTTCATGGCTATGGAGGTGAGGGCTACAGGGCGGTAGTCGTTGAGGCAAGCGGGCGTAGATTTTTTGGGTACAGGGATGATGGTGGACTTCTTCAGACAGGTGGGGAACCTCCCCTGCAGGTTCTATACAACAAGAGGTGCAAATCCAGAGCCTGCAGAATAATGAAAGACCCCCACCACCCCAATAACAGCCTGTTCCAGCTGCTGAGGTCAGGCAGACGCCTGCGAACCCCAGCTACTAGGAGAGAGAGGCTTAGGCTTAGCTTCTTCCCCCAGGCCATCAGAGTCCTGAACAATGAACATTGAGTACCACAGAACACTGAACTATCCACACATAAGCACACATGAGCACACACACGACACGCACGCTGTGCACGCTCACACACTAGCAGCCACTTTAACACTTTAACATGAGCGGGCACACACTCATGCCGCGCACACCCACACTTATTGCCAAAAGGAAAGGCCACTTTAAATCAGTATTAGCAACAGTAACAGTGTATTGCACTACCAAAGCTACCTAGCATGTCCTATATGCTCTGTAAATAACTATGTACAGATACCGAGACGTCACACCATGTTACCTGTTACCTGTTATTGCACAAAGTTTTTTGTATTGGATTCTATTATATGTTGTACCCACTGTATTGCACATCGTTGCGGGCAAGACCACCCGCATTTCATTGTATACTCGTATGCCGTGACAAATAAAACTCTTGACTTGACTTGACTTGTCCACACACATTGCTCTGCTCGTGACGCTACCTCATATCGCAGATCTGATTGGTTAGGTAGTAACTTAGCGCTCAGCTCGTGAGAGTCGTGATGCTACCTCATATCGCAGATCTGATTGGTTATAGTAATTTAGCGCGCTGTCAAAATGTAGCGCACTGTCAACGTTTAGCGAGCTGTCAAAAAAGAAAACACAACAACATTACAAGCGAACTATGAATCAAGATGGAAAGCAGTCAAAAGACACAGACCTGCAGTTACAACCAAGACTGGCAAATGACACATGCCTGGGTGAGGCCAATGTCACTCATGTCAGGCAATCCTCAGGGAGCTTTCTGTGTTTTGTGTCATAGTTTGTTTTCAATTGCTCATGGAGGAGAATACGACTTGAAGCGCTGTATGAATACTGTATGCGCCTGCGTTCAGCTTAGTATCCAGGGCTTGCGCGGCCTCCGTAATTTCTCCCGTGAGGCCCGTCAAAATGTTCAGCCCCACTCCGTGCATACAGCACAACATCCGCTCTTCCCAGAGCTTGTATTCTTCTGCCCTTCCTTTAAACGTGGGCCACTTGCTTCTGCCTCTGGTCGCCATATTTTGATTGTAGCTTAGCTGCCCGTTAGCTTAGCTTTAGCGTCTCGCGGTTCTCCTGCGGCTAAACTAGCCTATACTTTTCAGCTAACTATCTACCGTTATTTTGCTCTTCCGTGATCTGGGCCCATAACCTGTTGACAGAGTCACCTGGGGAGCAAAATAACTGGTCATGACGACGAGGTCTTCTTTAGCCTTAACTGGCGTGGTTTATTTCATATGTACATTTTCACCACGAGACCTGCTCTCCGTGAGAGCTAGAGAGACAGAGAGACAGTGGGGGAGGGAACAATCCCTTATACCTGCTACCTGACGTCAGGTGCTATAGCTGCGTCTCCTTACGCCTATAGCGCCCTCTTGTGGAACAGTTAAAGTGCAGTTACATTCAATCATATTACACTTAACACTTATTCCTTTAAAGTTTCAAGTTTCAAGTTTCAAGTTTCTTTAATAGTTGTCATACAGAAGTACAGAATACTTTTGTACAAAATGCTTCTTACTGTTGCGCTCCAGAGACTGTGCATGACAAGATAAGTATGAAATAAAAACATAGTAAAAATTAGAAGTAAAAAAAGAGGTCACAGTGTTCAGTTTAGACATATGTACAATGTTCGTAGACGTAGTTACCATACAATATACAATACTGTGCAGTGTACTAATATACAATACTATATAGTGCAAGGCATAAATGGACGAGGTGCAGTTTAGGTACAATTCACAGTAGGTGTACGAGTTGTAGTGCAAATCCTTTATCAATAAATATAAAGTGTAAGTGTGTTTGTGTGATCTAAAGTGTGGAGAGTGGGTGCTGCAGTGTGTTGTTTGTTTGAGTGAGTGTGTGCGTGTGGGTGTGTGTGCTGTGTGCATTTGATGGTTGTTGCATAGTGATTATTGTTCGTTTAGCGATTATTGTTCGTTTAGCAGCCTGATGGCCTGGGGATAGAAGCTCCTTCTGAGTCTTTCTGTGCTCGCCATAAGACTCCGGTATCGCTTGCCTGACGGCAGCAGTTCAAAGAGGCAGTTGTTCGGGTGGCTCGAGTCCTTAATAATTCTCTTAGCCTTCCCCTTGCACCGCTTGTTGTAAATGTTCTGGAGGGTGGGAAGCCCCCCTCTAATTGTGCGTTCGGCTGAACGTGTCACTCTTTGTAGTCTGCTACGGTCTTGTGCAGTGCTATTCCCAAACCAGGAGGTGATGTTGCCGGTCAGGATGCTCTCTATTGTACATGAGTAGAAGTTCCTAAGGATCTTCTGACTGACTTGGAACTTCCTTAGGCGCCTGAGGAAGTAGAGGCGTTGTCGTGCCTTCTTCACAACACTGTCAATGTGTGTGGTCCATGTCAAGTCCTCGGATATGTGGGCTCCGAGGTACTTGAAACTGTTCACTCTCTCAACTGGTGCCCCGTCGATGCTGAGGGGGCTGTAGTCCTTGACCCCCGACCTCCTGAAGTCCACAATCATCTCTTTTGTTTTGCTGACATTCAGGGAGAGGCAGTTCTCCTGACACCACTGTGACAGGTTCTCTACCTCTTCCAGGTAGGCCCTTTCGTCGTTGGCAGAGATCAGGCCCACCACTACTGTGTCATCAGCAAATTTGATGATGGTGTTGTTGTTCCGCTGTGCTACGCAGTCATGTGTGTACAGGGAGTAGAGGAGGGGGCTCAGAACACAGCCCTGGGGGGCCCCTATGTTGAGCGTGATGGATGAGGAGGTGCAGTTGCCGGCTCTTACCACCTGGGGTCTGCCCGTCAGGAAGTCCAGGACCCACTGGCACAGGTCATAGTTCAAGCCCAGGTCCCTGAGCTTGGCTATGAGTTTGGAGGGGACTATGGTATTGAATGCTGAGCTGTAGTCGATGAACAGCATTCTCACATAGTTCCCCTGCCTCTTGTCCAGATGTGATGCTGCTGTGTGCAGCACATGGGCTATGGCGTCCTCCGTGGACCTGTTGGGGCGATATGCAAATTGCAGAGGGTCCAGGTTGATGGGGAGGGAGGAACAGATGTAGCCCTTCACTAGTTTCTCAAAGCACTTCATGGCTATGGAGGTGAGGGCTACAGGGCGGTAGTCGTTGAGGCAAGCGGGCGTAGATTTTTTGGGTACAGGGATGATGGTGGACTTCTTCAGACAGGTGGGGATGACGGCCTGTTCCAAGGACAGGTTGAAGATGTCAGTGAATACCGGGGCCAGTTGGTCGGCACAGACTTTTAGGACGCGGCCGGGGATGCCGTCCGGTCCTGCTGCCTTCCTGATATCCACTTTTTTAAAGATCCGTCTCACCTCATGCTCTGTTACCCTGAACACTGAGTCTCCATCAGCAGACCCCCCCCCCCCCATTGCCGTGGTTTGTAGGCTGGTGTTGTTATTCACAGCCTCAAACCTCGCATAGAAGGAGTTGAGATCATTTGCTAAGGAGATGTCACTGTTCAGTTTGAGGGGGGTTCCTTTGTAGTCTGTCATTGTTCTGAGGCCCTGCCACATGCCTCTAGAGTCAGCCTGTTCAAACTGAAGTTCAACTTTATCCCTGTAACGCCGTTTTGCCTCTATTACTGCTCTCCTGACGTTGTATCTTGCCATCTTGTGTTCTTCCATGTTGCCTGTCACCAGCCCGGTGTTGTATGCTGATGTGCGCACTTTCAGAGCCTCACGGACGGATTTGTCTACCCAGGGCTTTTGATTTGGGTAGATAATTTTGGTGGTGGGGATTATTACTTCTACCTGAGTACAGACATAGTCAATCACCGTTTCGGTGTATTCGTTAATATTGGCTGTGTTATCACGGAATACACTTTTTGTTTAAAGTGATCTGTACATACATCTGATTAGCACTATTACTCATTTATATATTTTATACCCAGTACATTGTATATTACTATTGCACTTTACTGTTACATTTGCACTCTGGTTGGATACCAAAGGTCTTTTCGTTGTACTTTGGCGTTTTTTCTGTTGTTCGATTCATCGCACAACAATGAAAAAGGCTGAGCTTTACATATGTGTTATGTTGTACGTACGTAGTATTTTGTATGTAGGTAGAGGTGTAGTAATAAGACTCAGGAAGCAGGTTACTCGTTAGCCTTTTAGTCAAGCACGTTAGGTTACAGCATGGTACAGCAGGGTATCATCATACAGCATTGTGTACTCTTCTTCTGCACTTCCTGTAGGCATAACATCATTCTATTAACTACGCCCCATGTGGAGACTCTTGGGAGTACAGCTTCAACATGTTATGTTAGAGGACACAACATCTCCCTTCTCTGTGAAAGAATGTTACTTGCTACTCAGCATTATGCAAATTTTTTACTTTTGCTTTTTCACTTTCTTAAGTAAACTGAACCAACAGTCAGTATCATAAAACGTGTAACTCAAGGTAATCATTAAACAAAGGGAGCACATGTTATTCAATCATTATCAAGATATAATTATATATGCTCAACCAATATTACTCTTAGTTCTCACTCAGTGTGCAACAAAGTCCTGATGCCAACTAGGCTTGTTTCTTGCCCGCAACTGTGCTGGAGTGTGACCGCTGAGCGCTGTCAGGGCAGGGCGGATCCCTAAGTCCTGCTCACCTGGAGTGTTTGAAGTGTGAGCCAGACGGGATGCGTTCCATTTCTTTCCATCACTGAGCAGAAAGGTGCTTTTGCCAATCTTCTTTTTCACTGTCATTGGTGCACTGTATCTCGGGTGTGCTTTGGGGACGTGATGTGGTGTTCTAATCCTGACTCTCTCCCCCTCCCGAAAAACAGGTGCCCGAGCGTCACGCTTAGCATCTGTGTAGCACTTAATTTTGGCTTGCTTGTTTTGGACTGTTACTCTCACAGTCTCGTCCTGTGAACTCACAGTAGGCTGCAAGGGCAGTACGTCCAGTTTGGTGCGCATTTTACGACCGTAAAGCAGTTCATGTGGTGAAACGCCAGTGGTGGCGTGGGGAGTGGCTCTGTATACTTGCAGACAACCCAACACAGCCTCTTTCCACGGTTGAGACTGCTGGATCGCTGTCTGAATGCAACTCCTCAGAACACGATGGAAGCGTTCGACAGCACCATTAGCCGCCGGATAGTAAACTGAAATCCGATTGTGAGCAATGTCTCTTTCCTTGAGGTACTCGGCGAAGGCTGCTGATGTGAATTGAGGTCCATTGTCTGTGACGATGCTCTCTGGGTTACCATGGCGACCGAACACAGAACTTAGGAACTTGGTTACATCCGTAGTTGTAGCGTTGTGAGAAAAGGCTACCTCTGGCCACTTAGAATAGTAGTCCGTCAGTGTGATCGCGTAACGGCAGGCTGGCACAGCTGACTCGAAGGGCCCGACTATGTCGAGGCCTAGCTTCTTCCACGGGCCGTCTGGCAGTGGAACTGGCTGTAGTGGTGCAAAATAAATCTTGGCCGTCTTGTCATTAGACTGACAAGAGACACATTTGGATATGTCGGCCTGAACTTGAGAGTCCATCTTCGGCCACCAATAGAGATCCCGCAGACACTGCTTAGTGCATACGACCCCCTGGACGACGACCAGATCCTGGCGCTGCTCTGATGGCTGCCTCTCTGATCGCTCCGACGAGACTGTGCTTTATTTTGTTAATTTTTATAGTATTAGGAGTTTTATTTGCACCAACTGTTGGTGCATTATATGTGTATGACCGTCAGTCAATCATTGACATTGGATTAAGAAAAACTTACCGTTTGGATTGCTCTCTGGATCGGATCGCTGAACAGCAGAAATGGCCCACCGAGATCCTTTGTTATGCCGGCCATGGACAAGACCACCAAAAGCCGCCGCGAAGACGAGGAAAAAGGGCTGGGATCCGAAACAGGCTGAGATCCAGACGACACCGTACACCACTTCCCAGTATATTGCTAGCCAATGTACAATCAATAGACAATAAACTGGATGACATCCGAGCAAGGATTCAATATCAAAGAGACGTTAGGGACTGCAATGTCCTTTGCTTCACCGAAACATGGCTAACACCGGAGGTTCCAGATCACGCGATTCAACCAGCGGATCATTTCTTTATCCATAGGAAGGATCGGACACAATCAGAGTCCGGTAAACAACGTGGTGGAGGTATTGCCTTCATGTTTAACAAAAATTGGAGTGATCCAACGAATGTGAAGGAATTATCCAATCACTGCTCCCCAGAACTGGAATATATAACCATCAAGTGTCGTCCTTTCTTCCTCCCGAGGGAGTTAACGGCGATCATCCTGGTCGGAGTGTATATTCCACCGCAAGCCAACAACAACGCCGCGCTCTCCAGACTACACGACGAGGTAAACAATATACAAGCGACGAACGTTAACGCCGCCATTTTAGTACTGGGAGATTTCAATAGCGCCAATCTGAGAAAGGTATTGCCTGATTTCTACCAGCATGTGACTTGCAACACCAGAGGCGGTAACATCCTAGATCACTGTTACACGCAATTTAAAGGTGGCTACAAGGCTCATTCTGATAGTGGCTTTGGCAAGTCAGATCACGCATCCATTTTCCTTACACCAAAGTACAGACAAAGAATTAAAAGTACTCCCGTAGTCTCGCGAGAGGTGCAGAAATGGGATGTGACGTCAGAGAATACACTAGTGTCAGTGTTTCACAACACAGACTGGATTGTATTCCGCGACACAGATAACATTAATGCCTACACGGAGACAGTGCTGGACTATGTCTGTACTAGGGTGAAAGAAACAATCCCCACTACCAAAATGAAAGTTTACCCAAATCAAAAACCCTGGGTAGACAAATCCGTCCGTGAAGCTCTGAGAGAGCGCACCAAAGCATACAATGACGGCCTAGTGGCAGGCAACATGAACGACCACAAGGTGGCGCAACACAACGTAAGGAGGACAGTGTCAGAGGCCAAACGGCGCTACAGGGATAAAATTGAACTCCAGTTTGAACAAGCTGACTCTAGAGCTATGTGGCAGGGGCTCAAAACGATGACAGACTACAAAGGCGCCTCCCTCAAACTGAACAGTGACATCTCCTTAGCAAACGACCTCAATACCTTCTATGCGAGGTTTGATGCTGGTAATAACAACACCAGCTCACAAGCCTCGGCAATGGGGGGGGGGGGGTCGGCTGCTGATGGAGGCGCAGTGTTCAGGGTAACAGAGCATGAGGTGAGGCGGACCTTTAAAAAAGTGAATATCAGGAAGGCAGCAGGTCCGGACGGCATCCCCGGCCGCGTCCTAAAAGTCTGTGCCGACCAACTGGCCCCAGTATTCACTGACATATTTAACCTGTCCTTAGAACAGGCTGTCATCCCCACCTGCCTGAAGAAGTCCACTATTATCCCTGTACCCAAAAAATCCAAGCCTGCTTGCCTCAACGACTACCGCCCTGTAGCTCTCACCTCCATAGCCATGAAGTGCTTTGAGAAGCTAGTAAAGGGCTACATCTGCTCCTCCCTCCCCATCAACATGGACCCCCTGCAATTTGCATACCGCCCCAACAGGTCCACGGAGGACGCCATATCCCATGTGCTGCACACAGCAGCATCACACCTGGACAAGAGGCAGGGGAACTATGTGAGAATGCTATTCATCGACTACAGCTCGGCATTCAATACCATAGTCCCCTCCATACTCATAGCCAAGCTCAGGGACCTGGGCTTGGGCTATGACCTCTGCCAGTGGGTCTTAGACTTCCTGACTGGCAGACCCCAGGTGGTGAGAGCAGGCAACTGCACCTCCTCATCCATCACCCTCAACATAGGGGCCCCCCAGGGCTGTGTTCTGAGTCCCCTCCTCTACTCCCTGTACACACACGACTGTGTGGCTCAGCGGAGTAGCAATACAATCGTCAAATTTGCTGACGACACAGTGGTGGTGGGCCTGATCTCTGCCAACGACGAGAGGGCCTACCTGGAAGAGGTCAAGGTCCTGGCGGGATGGTGCCAGGAAAACAGCCTCTCCCTGAACGTCAGCAAAACAAAGGAGATGATTGTGGACTTCAGGAGGTCGGGGGTCAAGGACTACAGCCCCCTCAGCATCGACGGGGCACCGGTTGAGAGAGTCAACAGCTTCAAGTACCTCGGAGCCCACATATCCGAGGACTTGAAATGGACCATACACATTAACAGTGTGGTGAAGAAGGCACGACAACGCCTCTACTTCCTCAGGCGCCTAAGGAAGTTCCAAGTCAGCCAGAAGATCCTTAAGAACTTCTACTCATGTACAATAGAGAGCATCTTGACCGGCAACATCACCTCCTGGTTTGGGAATAGCACTGCAAAAGACCAAAGCAGACTACAAAGAGTGACACGTTCAGCCGAACGCACAATTGGAGGGGGGCTCCCCACCCTCCAGAACATTTACTACAAGCGTTGCAAGGGGAAGGCTAAGAGAATTATTAAGGACTCGAGCCACCCGAACAACTGCCTCTTTGAACTGCTGCCGTCAGGCAAGCGATACAGGAGTCTCAAGGCGAGCACAGAAAGACTCAGAAGTAGCTTCTATCCCCAGGCCATCAGGCTGCTAAACGAACAATGAATGAACACTACACAACAACAACCACCAAACACACATAGCACACACATCCACACGCACACACTCACTTTAAACAAACACACTGTAGCACCCACTACACACACTTTATAGCACACACCCACTTTAAACAAACACACTGTAGCACCCACTCCCCACACTTTATATTTATGGATGAAGGATTGCACTACAACTCGTACACCTTACTGTAAATTGTACCTAAAATTGTACCTCATCCCATTTCTGCTTTGCACTAGATAGTACTGTACATTAGTACACTGCATAGTTGTGTATTGTATATTATATGGTAACTCAGAACATTGTACATATGTCTATACCGAACAATTCATGCTATATTATGTTATTATGTTATTTGATACTATCTTGTCTAGCACAGTCTCTGGAGCGTAACAGTAAGAAGCATTTTGTATGAAAGTATTCTGTACTTCTGTATGACAACTATTAAAGAACTTGAACTTGAACTTGGTGGCTCTCGTGTGCCAGTGTGAGCAATGTATGGTGTAAGGACACTGGTGCGATGAGGCGGTTGCCTCTGAGGACGTAATTGTCCTTGACTGACAGTTCCTCTCTGATCTTGAAGTATGCGATCAGATCTTGGCTCACTGATTTCGCTGAGTGAGGCCAACCCCTGTTAATCTGACCACGCAGTGCAGTCACTTCAGGGCAGGTAGAGCAAGCAGCCCCAAACTCAGTCACCGACAGGGCACTGAGTGTAGCAGCGATGTGTGCTACTATCTCGGGCTCCACATCCATAGCAGAATCAGTAGAAGCAGGCAGAGGAAGGCGTGAGAAGCAGTCAGCTGTGTAATTTTGTGATCCGGGTCTGTAGACTATATCGTAGTCGAAGCAGAGGAGACGTGCTAACCACCGGGCGACACGCATCCCAGCACGGCCTATGCCCTTTGTCGTGAGCAGCGTGGTGAGAGCCTGATGGTCGGTACGGAGAGTAAACCGTCGTCCCCACAAGTACGTTCTCCATTTCTCTGTGGCCCACACGCATGCGAGCGCCTCCTTCTCCACAGTTGAATATCTTCGCTCTGTCTGCGAGAGTGTACGAGATGCAAAGGCCACCACTTTCTCAGTGCCATCTGCATGAAATTGAGTGAATAACCCACCCAACCCGTAGTCACTTGCATCGGTGGAGATCACTGTGTGGAGAGCAGGGTCAAACAGAGCGAGAGCTGGGCTGTTTACCAGTAGCTGTTTGACTTGATCAAAACTGTTTTGCGCAGCGTCAGTCCATGTGAAGGTATCTGTAGCGCTCACACACTCACGCATAGGGGCTACGACTGTCGCAAAATTAGGCAGAAACTTTGAGTACCAGGATACCAGTCCTAGAAAGGAACGCAGGGAGACAGCATCGGAGGGAGCAGGAGCTTTCAGAACTGTGTCGGTGTGTTCTTTGACTGGCAGGATACCATCAGCTGAGATGATGTGTCCCAGGTAGCGAAGGGAGGGCTTGTTGAAGTGACATTATCCTCATTGAGCATTAGGCCAGCATCATCTAACCTCCACCGCACCGTCTTCAGGTTTTGATCATGGACGGCAGCGGTAGGACCGTAGATGATCAGGTCGTCCAAGTAGCTTTGAACGCCTGGACTGTCCTTGAGAATTGTAGCCATCATTTTCTGGAAGGCAGAGGGTGCCGAAGCCAGGCCGTACGGGACCCTACAGAACCTGAACAGGCCCTCGTGCGTGATAAATGCGGTAAGGTCACGGCTCTCCTCATGCAACGGTACCTGGTTGTATGCATTTGCCAGGTCAATCGTGGAGAACACTTTTGCTCCCCGCAGGTTGGAGAGTAGTTCATCCATGTGTGGCAGTGGGTAACAGTCCATAACCACAGCCTTGTTCGGTTCACGGAGGTCCACGCACATGCGGATTCCACCGTTTTTCCTCTGTGTCACCACGATCGGTGACACCAATGGAGAAGCGTCCACCCTCTCGATGACACTTGCTTCCAGTAGTCGCTGTAGTTCAGTAGAGACAGCGTCCCTGACCGCGAAAGGCAAGCGGCGTAATTTCTGGTGCACTGACTTAACAGTAGGGTCAATTTTTACACAATGCACAAAGCCTTTTGCACAGCCAAATGCCGTAGGAGCTGTGACAGTAGTAGCCATAACAGGGGCAGGTGTAGACAGCGGAGGAGCGGAGGAGGGGAGGACAGTAGTTCCACTAATGCAGAGGTGGAGTGCAGTCAACAGGTCCATTCCCAGCAGGGGAGTTCCTTTATCCACGACGTAAAATGTAGCAGGGACCGTGACATTGTCTCTCCTCACCTGCGCCTGTAGGCACCCCATGACAGGTATGCTAGCCTTGGTGTACGACACCAGCTGAACAGTAGGTGCAGATAGGGTAGTTTCACTGAAGTATTTCTCATAAGTAGACAGTGGCATTATGGATACTGCTGAACATGTGTCCACAACTAGTCTCACTTCTTGAGCCTGGGTAGTAGGTGTGTGTACATGCACATTGCATACAATCCTTTTTGTAATGTCAGAAGCTCCCAAGCATAGCACTGTAGTTTCAGCAATTTCCACTGTACTCACCGACTGTGTTTTAGCACGGCAGACACAAGCAAAATGTCCTGTTTTCTGGCATAATTTGCAAGTCACTTTCACTGCTGGACATTGTGAAGAGTTCGCCAGGTGACTCCCCGAGCCACATCGGTAGCAAGAGCGAGTGGAAGCAGAATCAGTAGCAGGTTTAGCTGGATGGGAGCGCTGCCAGTCCCGTTTCTTGAAAGTATTCTGAGACCGTGGCGTCACGGCATGTATTGGAGCAGCACGCTCGGTACTTATAGCTTTAGCGTGGAGTACAGCTGCTTCAAACTGCGTAGCTAGATTGATAGCCTTGTCCAGCGTCAAACCTGGTTCAAGCAGCAGACGTTCCCTTATCTGTGGGCTAGCTACATGTTCAATCAATTGATCCTAGAGATTTTCCTCAGTTTTATTATCAAAGTCACATCTGGTAGCTAGGTCACGCAAAGCAACAACGTATTGTGCAATGCTTTCATGCGGTGCTTGTGCACGCTTTCTGAACGTGTGTCGCTCGACTACTACGTTGATTCTTGGAGTGAAATGTGCATCCAACGCTGCCACGGCGTTAGCCACAGAATCACCTATATCTGGCAATGTGTAGAAGATCCGCTGACCCTCGGTACCCAGGCAATGTAGAAGGGTAGCTCTCTTCCGAGCTTCGGACCAGCCATTTCCAGTCGCATTTATTACCAGCATGTAATTCGTGAACATCTGGTGCCAAGTCTTGAACGGCATAGTAGGTTCCCCAGGGAAGGGTAAAAACGCCGTCGGAGAAGGCACATGTAAATTAGCCATTTCTCCCGCAGTAAAACGTTGTTAAAAAATTCCCCGGTTCAACTTCACTCGTCGCCAATTGTTATGTTGTACGTACGTAGTATTTTGTATGTAGGTAGAGGTGTAGTAATAAGACTCAGGAAGCAGGTTACTCGTTAGCCTTTTAGTCAAGCACGTTAGGTTACTGTGAGGTTTTGTCCTTTGCTCACTTTCTCGCTCTGTTCCTTTAAGCCTACTCGCTCTGTTTCCATTTGTTTTCTGTTAATCATTTCATTCCCCTATTCACACGCTTCTTCCCAGAGACGTCGTTGATTGGTTCTCCCCCGTCCACACGCTTATCAATCACATCCCTCAGCTGTCACTGCTTGTCAATTAAGCATTCCCGTATTATTTATACCCCGTTTCCCCATTCAAGTTTTGTTGGATCGTTTTGATATTTCAGTTGCATTCGCCGTTCCTGCTGCCTGCTGTTGTTTCCCTGTGCTTTGCCTCCAGGATATTCAAGAAGCATTCCTCTTGGACACCCTTTCCCCGAGGCGACGCGCTCGCTCCATTCTGTTCCAACGCTCTTTACGCACAACGCCTGGGTGAGTTTTTTATGACTGTCTTTGATCCAATTCCGTTTTTCGTGTGTTTATATAACACTGAAGATTTCCAGCTTTTTATCAGACAGTCACTCACCCAGCGTTTAGCCTTTTTTGGATTGTTTCATTGGCATAATATTTTTGGCCTAACATCTCCCACTGTGTGTTTACACACCGAAGATATTATCACATTGGATTTGTATTTTGGGACTTCGCTCACAGTGTTTATTTTGGCACCGAAGATATCTATCACTTGGGATTGTGTTTGGAACGTTACTCACAGTGTGTATTTACACCGAAGATTCAGTCACTTGGATAACTCTGTTTTCGGGTACAAGTCACCTCTCCTGTTCACCTGCTCTGTTCCACCTGCACTCTGAGTTAACTCGCTCCCTCTCTCTCTCTCGGTCCCGCAACCACCTCGGAGATTCTGCCGAGAGAAGTCTGCAGAGCGGCTCAGACGTCAGCGTCTGCTTCCCCTGACTACCATCCCGGGAGAAGCTGCAGAGCAGCAACATTCATCCTTGCTTGTATTCCAATCTTTGTTTGAACTCTTCCAAGTCTGTGCTGTTTATTTAGTCTTAATAAACAAGCCCTTGTTTTTGGCAACTCTGAATCCTACTCTCTTGTGTCGTTGCGTTTGGGGTCGGTGTCAAACCATAACATTACGATCCAACCAAAATGACGACCCCAGCCGACACAGAGAGGGTCAGAACCGCACTTGCTAATCAAGTCGAGTTGACCAGAGATCACAGCCACCAACTAGAGAGGGCTGCGGCTGCGGTGCAGGATCTCAGGGAACAGGTCCTGCCTATTCAAGAGTCACTGGCCGCTCTGGCGGGACAACAATCTGGTATTCTCGTTCAGCTTCACTCGCTGAGCGACACCGTTAATGCTTTACTTCCCTCACATCCTTCAGGAGCATTCCCCGCAGCCCCAGCAGATCCCGCACCTCGGGAACCCCGTCTCTCCGTCCCACGGCTGTTCGACGGCAATCCCGAGGAGTGTG
Organism: Notolepis coatsorum; assembly: GCF_963971535.1. Lineage (NCBI taxonomy): Eukaryota > Metazoa > Chordata > Actinopteri > Aulopiformes > Paralepididae > Notolepis > Notolepis coatsorum. Next base: position 119,774,766 of record NC_140173.1, on the reverse strand, counting down.
CCACATTCATCATGCAATGTGAGTTGGTTTTCCGTCATCAACCAAGCCGTTTTACTTCTAGAGGGTCCCAAGTGGCCTATATGACGAACTTGCTTTCAGGCCATGCTGCCCAGTGGGTCACTTCCTCCTGGGCAATGGATGCAGATTTTGTTTTCTCCTATCCAGACTTCGTGGCGGAGCTCCGCAGAGTGTCCAACCATCCAGCCCGAGGTCTGGACCCTGGAGCCCGGTTGGGGACCTTCCGACAGGGGAGCGGCAGGGTAATTGACTACGTCCTGGAGTTCCGACTGGCGGCGGTGGAGAGTGGATGGAACGACCCTGCACTTCGCCTAACCTTCTTGAGGGGGCTCAGTGACGCAGTCCGGGACCAGCTCGCTACCCGGGAGGTGCCCGACTCCCTCGAGGACCTGTTTAGCCTCGTCATCCGCATCGACGGATGCCTCCAGGAGAGAAGGCGCGAGAGGACCCGACTGTTACCTCCTGAGGTACCCCGGATTCCCCGGACGCATGACGTCACTCCTGGACGCCCTGTCCTCAACACAACTGGTGGTAGCGGGTCCTCCCGTTCGGTTCGCGAGGAGGAACCCATGCAGCTGGGACGCTCTCATCTGAGCCAGGCGGAGCGTGAGGCAAGGCTCAGGTCCGGTCTCTGCCTCTACTGCGGAAGGGAGGGACACCGAATCGCCGACTGCCCCACCCGGCCAAAAGATCAGGCTCGCCGAGACCCCGGGAAATCCTGGTGAGCCGTTTTTCCCATTCCCAGAGCCGCGCACCACCTGACCATCTGATGAGTGTCACCCTGGCCTGGGGGGACCAACGAGCCACGGTGGAGGCCCTCATCGACTCTGGGGCAGACGAGAATTTCCTCGACTTCGAGTTTGCTACCCGAGCCAACATTCCACTTGAGGACCTTGTGAGGCCCTTGGAGATCTTTTCGTTGGACCAACACCGCCTGGCCGACATCTCTCAACGCACCGGCCCAGTCGTGCTGACCATCGCTGGGAACCACGTCGAGAGAATCCAGTTCCTCATCACCCAATCCCCCCTTGTCCCGGTGGTCCTGGGTAGGCCCTGGCTCGCGCTGCACGAGCCCCACATCGCCTGGTCCTCCGGTACCATCAAGGGCTGGAGCTCCTCCTGTCACGCCCTGTGTCTGCAGGCGGCGTCCTGTCCCCCGCCCCGGAGGCCCGCTGGTGAGTCGCCTCCGGACCTCTCGTCCATACCTCCCGAGTACCACGACCTCTTGGAGGTTTTCAGTAAATCCAGGGCTCAGGCCCTTCCACCTCACCGCCCCTATGACTGCGCCATCGACCTCCGCCAAGGGGCTCCCCTTCCCGGCAGCCGCCTCTACAGTCTGACCGTTCCGGAGAAGAAGGCGATGGATCTCTACATCTCTGAGTCATTGGAAGCAGGACTCATTCGGCCTTCCTCCTCCCCGGTGGCGGCCGGTTTCTTCTTTGTTGGTAAGAAGGATGGGGACCTGCGACCCTGCATCGACTATCGCCAGCTCAACGAGATCACCATCAAGAACAAGTACCCGCTACCTCTCATGAACTCCACCTTCGAGCCACTGACCCAGGCCTCCGTCTTCACCAAGCTGGACCTCCGGAGTGCCTACCATCTTGTCCGTATCCGTGAGGGCGATGAGTGGAAGACCGCCTTCAAGACCCCCAGGGGCCACTACGAGTACCTAGTGATGCCGTTCGGCCTCACCAACGCCCCGGCGGTATTCCAGGCACTCATGAACGACGTCCTTCGTGACATGCTGGAGGTGTTCGTGGTGGTGTACCTGGACGACATCCTCATCTTCTCCAGGACCCTCGAGGAACACATCCAGCATGTCCGCCGTGTGCTGGAGTGCCTCCTCCACAATCGGCTCTTCGTCAAGGCGGAGAAGTGCCGTTTCCACTCCGACTCCGTCGACTACCTGGGCTTCATCGTTGAGAAGGGCTTGACCCGAGCAGATCCTCGCAAGATCCAAGCTGTGGAGGATTGGCCTGAACCCACCACTCGGAAGGAGTTACAGAGTTTCCTCGGGTTCGCCAACTTCTACCGAAGGTTCATCCGGAACTACAGTCAAGTGGCGGAGCCACTTACCAAGCTGACCTCCCCCGCTCTGCCGTTCGACTGGTCCCCAGCGGCATGTGCTGCGTTCCGCTCCCTCAAGAAGAGGTTCACTTCCGCCCCTATCCTGCTCCACCCTGACCCCAAGAGACAGTTCATTGTGGAGGTGGACGCCTCGGATACTGGACTGGGCGCTGTCCTATCCCAACGTTCTCTTTCGGACCAGAAGGTACATCCTTGCGCCTTCTACTCGCGTCGTTTCCTCCCTGCCGAGAGGAACTACGACACCGGCAATCGGGAGCTGCTGGCGGTCGTGGCTGCGTTGGAGGAGTGGCGTCATTGGCTAGAGGGAGCCGAGGAGCCTTTTACCATCTGGACGGACCACAAGAACCTGACGTTCATCCGCGCTTCCAGGCGCCTCAACGGTCGGCAGGCGAGATGGGCCAGTTTCCTCAGTCGGTTCGACTTCTCGCTGACCTTCCGCCCCGGTTCCCGCAACACGAAGGCCGACTCCCTGTCTCGGTTACACTCCAAGGGGGCTCCACCCTCTGAGGACCCTACTCCCATCCTCCCGGAGGCCCGAGTGGTTGGAGCCATCACCTTGGGTATCGAGGGTGTGGTTAGACGTGCCCTACGCTTCCAGCGTGCTCCAAGCAATGTTCCTATTCATCGTCTCTTCGTCCCCGACTCTGTCCGGTCCCGGGTACTGCTTTGGGGCCATACCAGCCGGTTCGCCTGCCACCCTGGCGTCCATCGCACGTTCTCCTTCCTGGCTCGTCGTTTCTGGTGGCCCACCATGCGGAACGACGTCAAGGAGTTCGTATTGGCCTGCGCGGTCTGTGCCCGCAGCAAGGCCTCACACCAGGCACCCTCCGGGCTCTTACAGCCACTTCCCGTTCCAAGCCGTCCTTGGTCACATGTGGCGCTAGACTTCGTCACAGGTCTTCCCTCCTCCCAGGGGAACACTTGCCTTCTGACCGTGGTGGATCGATTCAGCAAGGGGGTTCACCTCGTGGCCCTTTCCAAGCTTCCCTCGGCGGCCGAGACGGCGGACCTCCTGACTCACCACGTGTTCCGCCTTCATGGGTTTCCCCAGGACATCGTCTCTGACCGGGGGCCCCAGTTCACCTCCCAGGTATGGCGGGCCTTTTGCAAGGGATTGGGGGCGACGGTCAGTCTTTCCTCTGGTTATCATCCCCAGACTAACGGACAGACGGAGAGGATGAACCAGAGCGTGGAGTCTGCTCTTCGGTGTGTGGCAGCCGAGAGACCGGCATCCTGGAGCCGTTTCCTTCCCTGGGTTGAATACTCCATCAATTCTATGGTCAGTTCCGCCACCGGCCTCTCACCATTTGAGGTTTCCCTGGGCTACCAACCCCCTCTTTTCCCCGCACAGGAGGCGGAAGTGGCAGTTCCCTCCGTGCAGGACCACCTCGACCGCTGCCGACGAGTTTGGGAGATCACCAGGACCGCGCTGCTCCGGACATCTGAGCGCGCCTGTCGTGGTGCCGACCGGCGCCGGGTTCCTGCGCCGACATACCTCCCTGGGCAGAGGGTGTGGCTCTCCGCAAGCGACCTCCCGCTTCGGTCCTCGGCCAAGAAGCTCAACCCCCGTTTCGTCGGACCTTTCGAGGTCCTGAAGGTACTCAGTCCGGCGGCCCTACGCCTGAAACTTCCTGCGTCCATGCACATTCACCCTGTGTTCCATGTCTCCCGGGTTAAGCCCGTCTCCCTCAGTCCCCTTATGCCTCCAGCTCCTGATCCTCCGCCTCCCGTGTTGGTGGATGGTCACCCCCAGTGGCAGGTCCGCCGGTTGATGGGCGTTCGACGGCGGGGCCGGGGGTTCCAATACCTGGTGGACTGGGAGGGTTACAGCCCTGAGGAGCGTAGCTGGGTCTCCCGGCAGCTCATCGTGGATCCCGGCTTGATCACTGACTTCCATCGTGCCCATCCTGACGAGCCGGGTCGGCCTGGTCGCCGGGTGGCTCCCGTGGAGGGGGGGGTACTGTGAGGTTTTGTCCTTTGCTCACTTTCTCGCTCTGTTCCTTTAAGCCTACTCGCTCTGTTTACATTTGTTTTCTGTTAATCATTTCATTCCCCTATTCACACGCTTCTTCCCAGAGACGTCGTTGATTGGTTCTCCCCCGTCCACACGCTTATCAATCACATCCCTCAGCTGTCACTGCTTGTCAATTAAGCATTCCCGTATTATTTATACCCCGTTTCCCCATTCAAGTTTTGTTGGATCGTTTTGATATTTCAGTTGCATTCGCCGTTCCTGCTGCCTGCTGTTGTTTCCCTGTGCTTTGCCTCCAGGATATTCAAGAAGCATTCCTCTTGGACACCCTTTCCCCGAGGCGACGCGCTCGCTCCATTCTGTTCCAACGCTCTTTACGCACAACGCCTGGGTGAGTTTTTTATGACTGTCTTTGATCCAATTCCGTTTTTCGTGTGTTTATATAACACTGAAGATTTCCAGCTTTTTATCAGACAGTCACTCACCCAGCGTTTAGCCTTTTTTGGATTGTTTCATTGGGATAATATTTTTGGCCTAACATCTCCCACTGTGTGTTTACACACCGAAGATATTATCACATTGGATTTGTATTTTGGGACTTCGCTCACAGTGTTTATTTTGGCACCGAAGATATCTATCACTTGGGATTGTGTTTGGAACGTTACTCACAGTGTGTATTTACACCGAAGATTCAGTCACTTGGATAACTCTGTTTTCGGGTACAAGTCACCTCTCCTGTTCACCTGCTCTGTTCCACCTGCACTCTGAGTTAACTCGCTCCCTCTCTCTCTCTCGGTCCCGCAACCACCTCGGAGATTCTGCCGAGAGAAGTCTGCAGAGCGGCTCAGACGTCAGCGTCTGCTTCCCCTGACTACCATCCCGGGAGAAGCTGCAGAGCAGCAACATTCATCCTTGCTTGTATTCCAATCTTTGTTTGAACTCTTCCAAGTCTGTGCTGTTTATTTAGTCTTAATAAACAAGCCCTTGTTTTTGGCAACTCTGAATCCTACTCTCTTGTGTCGTTGCGTTTGGGGTCGGTGTCAAACCATAACAGTTACAGCATGGTACAGCAGGGTATCATCATACAGCATCGTGTACTCTTCTTCTGCACTTCCTGTAGGCATAACATCATTCTATTAACTACGCCCCATGTGGAGACTCTTGGGAGTACAGCTTCAACATGTAATGTTAGAGGACACAACAATATGCTTGTAATGTCGTCATCAAACTCCAGTGTCCACAGCTATGGCACCTGTTGAGCAAAATAGTCCAGTGATTAGATTTGATTGTCCTTTATATTTGCAAAACAGTCTATAGATCCTTTTCACAGCAGCCATTTAACAGAAAGCAGGGTAAACATAGGCTAGTATGTTGTCTATTCATTAGTAACGTTAGCTGCTAGCTAGTCTGTGGCTAGCATTAACAAAGCCATCTTACCTTTGATGAGGTGGATGGCTTTCGTTTTCCCCGCCGAGTACCTCTGAGCAATGGCAGAGTCAGGGAACATGTCTGCTACGCTCCGGTTGAAATCGTCACAAAACTGAAGGCCACGTTGGCTTTTGCACAAAGCATAGACATTTTAAGCTTTGGTGACTTCTTTATCCGGTCCGTCTTCTTCTTCTTCTTCGGGTCGCAACCTTCTTCCAGTCTGACTTCCTGTGCTAACGTTCTAATCTACACTGCTGCCACCTGTCGTCACGGAGGGGAATTTCTAAAAATAGAAATTTGTCAAAAAAATATTTAAAACCGGAAAAATACGGGAAAATATTTAAACGGGAGGACGGCGGGAAAGAAGAGTGAAATACGGGAGAATCCCGGGAAAAACGGGAGGGTTGACAGGTATGGGTGCGCGATGCCTCTGTGGAGTCTGGTCCACTCACGCCCGACTCTGTGGAGATGTCATGCTAAGATGTGTAACTTACTGTACTGTACTGTACTGTAGTATAACTACAATATGACTACTGTAGGGCAGCGCAGTATCTGTGATCTCCTAATAAAACAAGTCATTAGAATAATATAAGCCTACTGTTCATTCATTACGCACGTAGACCATACATCGCGTGTGTGTATGTGTGTGTGTATGTGTGTGTGTGTGTGTGTGTGTGTGTGTGTGTGTGTGTGTGTGTGTGTGTGTGTGTGTGTGTGTGTGTGTGTGTGCGTGCGCACGCTGCGGCAGGTGGCCAGGAGCGCACAACAAGACGGTATAAATATGGAATATTAATACAGTATATTCCACTATAGCTATATAGTGTGCTGTGTGATGACAATATATTTCAATCTAATCTAATTTTGATCCGTCGCAAAGCGCTTCCTCGCTACCTGTTGCATACAGGGCAATGCCGACCCTTTTTTTCCGTGCAGCCCTCGCATTATAATGATTTGGAGGGGCGTGTCTGTATGCAAATGAGTAAACGGGAACAGGCGTTCAAGTTTGTGAATGAGTGACGTACGTTCATTCATGGTTTGCAGCTGTGATAATTTTTGCAAGTTAAGAATACGGGGGTATTTGTCGTCGGCTTTCTCTTACGACCTTCCAAAGAGGTTGTCGTAAGAGAAATCTTAAGACAATGTTGGTGAATGAGTTCCAAGTAATTATCATCACACCATTTCACAAAGTCATGAAGTACAGGTCCATGATCAGTCTTGGAATGCTGCAGTAGGGATACAAGGACGGTTAACCAGATGCCTGTGGTCATGAAGCGATCTGCAGCTGTCCGTATACATGATAAATAAGAGGGGAGACAACACGCAACCTTGGGGGGAGCCAGTGTTAGAGATAGACATATTGGATCTTGGTATTAGAGAGAGCTTTCGTTAATGACTGAACTTAAAGCAATATCATATTATTATATCATTTCCATGGTGTAACTGACATCTTTATTATAAAAGCCAACTAATGTGGCTACAGGTAGCAGCACCGACATGTAGGATAATACGGCTAATCAGTTTCCATCCACACTAAAGCAACACGCCAACATTATCGGAAATGCGCTTACCATGTTCTTCAGGGTCAGACAAGAAGATACCAATTTCCTCTCTGTGCGTTCAGTAGAAGGCTATCCGGCTTCAAGCTAGTCTAGCTAAGCACAAATGAATGGAAGCAAATACGGACAACTAGCCTAGCCTTAAAATCCGGGAGAGGTGCGGCTGGGTGGCGCAGCGGAGATTGTGCTCGTCACCAATGCAAGAGACTCCGGTCTCGAATCCCGGTGTCAGCATTGCCTCCGGCTTGGGCCAGTCGTCATACTATCTCAATTGGCAGAGGAGCGGGTGGAAGTCGATGGGTGGGGATTGGACATTGTGGATAGCGACTCCTACAGGTCGGTTGGGGGACACCTGCACAGCAGAGACAGGAAGTAGCGGGTGTAGTGTGAGCCTCCCATGCGTTACACCTCGCCACTGAGAGTCCGCGCTGTCTGGTGAAAAAATGCGACAGGCTGCCTCCTCGTGTACCGGAGGGGACACGTGATGCAAGGCTTCTATCCTCCCTACGACCGACCAGTGGGAGGCATAGTCGAGCAACGTTCAAGACAGGGGAGGGGAGAATTGGAAATACAAAATTGGGATGGGGAAAAAAAATATTTAAATAAGGAGAAAAAGTGGATCAAAAAAATAATTATCCGGGAGAGGTGTTTTTGGCCAATAGCAAGGCTAGCTGGTCCACTTCCATTCATTAATGCTAAGCTAGTGTGCAGCCAGATAGCATTCTACTGAACTCACAGAAAATAAATTAATTGTTATCTATCTGCTTGTCGCACTGGAGAAAACGGTAAGCGCATTTCCCGGGTTGACGTGCCCCTTTAACTGGTGAATGTTCACATACAATACTCACTTTAATGCCAATATCACAGGACTAGAAGGGATATGTACCCGATAATAAAGGAGAAGACCTTTTTGTGAAACATGTTTCACATGGGGTTGGTAGAGAATAAGAAAATGTATGCAGTGCATTAACCAACGAGGCTTTCCTACACACAGTGTAATGAGGTTGGCATTTCCTTGTGAAAAAGAGCCCCCACAACTTTCAGTTCACAAACATACATCATGATACCATCACTGGTGGCCAATTTCCCCACATAGGCAAACACGTGAACTCGTATCTGACCGGAATCCACCGACCCACAACACTCTCTCACCTAAAGGTCCCTCTTCCAAGCCCTCTGACATCCTACTAGCTTCTTGACGGACAGATGGGGATGAGAAACGATTAGCATTTTCCACTGTAAGTTAACACTAGAGAGAGAGAAACTGCCACGTGAGTGCTTCTGGGCCCGTCCTTCCATCCATCGCCCTGAAGTGGCTCTGACAGCCAAGCATCCGCGCCCCCGGGAGCTGACAAGTGTCCTGTGAACCGGGGAGGAATGCTGGGACCCTGGATTAGCACCCCAGCCCGGGCTAAAGACGCTACTAGGGTCGCGGGACAGAGTGTGTGTGTGGGGGGGGGGGGGGGGGGGGGGCGGCTAGGGACATCTCTTGCTTGTACACTGTGGTTTGAAAAGTAGTTGGCAAATAGTGATAGTATTGGGTTCTGTCAGTGAGACACTATTTCCCAAATCCAGAAACTGTACTTGTAAATATTAGATAGGAATTGATCATGGCAAGTTTTTCCCAGGGCTCTGTCACAGAACTCATTGTATGCTGTTTTTGTTTTCAAACAGAGGTAGGATGTTGCCTGTGTGGAGTGTAACTTCTCTACCAGGGTAGGTTTTTGAATCTTACCTAAACCCTCAAAGTGTTGTAACCTTAAAGTCTCTCACAGCACCTCAGGCTTAAACACCGTGCCACATAAACGTCAAGACACACTTCAATTTCAATTTCAACTGCCGTCTCACTAATGTATTTTGACTGGTAGCTCCACAGGGACTCAGCTATTTTTGTCTATTAGATTCTGTGGATCGTCTGGGCAATATAAGTTTATTAGATAGAAACCAAAATAGACGTCAGACTGTGTTGTTCCCAAGCCAGGGTGTGGAGAGGGCCAGAGCCAAAGGCCAGCGTCTGGTTATCAGATACCAGCTCATCCCTCGCCAGGATCACACCCTCTCTGATGAATTATTTTCTGAACGCTGATCCCGTTGTCACAATGGGTCCAGATTAGCACAGCCTTGGAGCCAGGTGAAATGTGAGAGCATCCTGGCACCTAAAAACCAAAGCACTCTCTATATAGTTTGTGTGTTTCCTGTACCTACTCCTCCCCTCCCATTATACACATGCTGCACAGTAGACATTTGTCAGCATAAACGCACAAAAACACACACACACACACACACACATACACACACACATGCACGCACACAGCTGAACCTTCACTAGTAGTGTGTGAGAGTGAGTAGCGATCGAGATTTGTTTATTTTCCTTTCAAAAGACAAGATGAATGATGAATGATGGAAGACTCAGCCATGAATTAGCAGCTCTGGTGGGGGGTGAGGGGGGGTGGGGGTGATAGGGGATTGACGCAGTTTATAAACGGCTGGAAAATAAACCAGCTTGGCCTTTCTTGGGTTTCATATACTGCCATCAAACTGTCAGGCCTCCGGCACAACCATACGCCTCCTCCCGGTGCCTCCTCTTCCCTCACCGGGCCAGTAAATTCTCCAAAGGGTAAAGCTGCCTTTACTGCTACCTTTAGCGTTACATTGACAGCTATCGCAGGCCCAGATCCCCTCCTCAGCTTACATGTAGCCTATATAACGACGACACTAGTAAAGCTTAAAGAGACATATTAATTAAAAAGTCAAGTGTGATGTGACATATTTATTTTTGGACCTCTGTATTTTCGGCTTGGTAAAAAAAAGAGCACTCGTTGAACATTGCGTAAAGAAGGGGTACTTAGAACCCAGAGGGGTCGGAAACATCAACCGCATCAACCGCATATACCGCATAGGCGTAGTCTGTCACTCATCTGAACCTGATTCAGCAGCGCTGCTGACCTGGTCCTGGTTTTATCTAACAAGCCTCCTTCATCTGTGAAGGTTATGGTGAGATTTGTGATCGATAGGCTAGCATATAGAGTTCAGGGCATCGCGAGAAATCACAGCCATAAAGCAAGCTACTACCTTCTATTGATAGCATTGAACACACACACACACACACACATAGACACGTCCGAGCATATGCAGTTCCGTTTTCAACTTTCTGTTTAGTGTTGCATTCCTCTGGGCAGGATTTATGAAAACAGCAGTGACAACGTGTCCTGTTGGCCTTTAAGACCTGCGTAAGCGGCACAGGCACTGAGGCCGGGCGGGTATTAATAGTTGGCATGAGAAAACGTAAATTATTGGTCCTTTACCGAAAATGTCATTCAATCCCAGCCTGCGCTTGTCAAGCTTGTCCTTTCAGACAGCTCTGGGTGGTAAGAGGGGCATAAATCAAACCATGTGCTCTGTCCTGACAAACACTGAGTGCACAGTCTCAGCAGTCACAAAATCAACTTATCAATCAAAGCCCCGAAGTACTTCAGGGTGAGCCTGCCGTACCGTGTTTCACGTAAAGGACACATGTCCTCCCACGCCTCTCTGAACTCTGCCATTTCTCTCTTCCGACTGTTAAACAGAGGCGCTTTCCTCTCCCCCGCGAGGTGTTCGTTAGTTGTCACATCCTGTTGGCCAGTCTGTCACAACACCAATGTTAAAGGCAGATACCCGGCACCTATTTTGAGCCACGATGACCTGGAGGGCAGGCGAGGATGAGGGCAAGGTGTGGGGGGATAGGACAGACGCTGTGTGTGTGTGTGTGCGTGCGCGTGTGTGTGTGTGCGTGCGCGTGTGTGTGTGTGCGTGCGTGCGCGCGCGTGTGTGTGTGTGTGTGTGTGTCTGTGTGTGTTTGTGTGTTTGTGTGAACATGAGATTGCTATGCGCCATGCATGGTCTCAGGCACAATTCACACCTTGGCACTCCCGGGATCGCGACGGCCAACCAACCTGATCCACTAAAGAGCCTCGAGCTAAGTTTATGGTTTATAGGACACGTCAATTCAAATCCGTCAGTTAGTCAATCAATCGGTTTGTCAATGCCATGCAGCTGAAAGTGACGCGAATTTTGACAAGAATGAATGTCACAGTAGACAATTATATTAATGAGAAGCAGACAGGCCAGTTAGAGTCTGAGCTCAGTTTAGATTTTTGTACACCAACAATGTTGGTGAAGGGCCTCACTGCCCCTTTAAGTTATCTCAGAACGCTAGTAGGTGAACAGTTCGCGGCTTACGCCAGATGAGATCAGAGATTGACGGAGACTGACACAGATACTGAATACTGATAGAACCGGCATGAACTAGCACCATGATAATAGTTATCAAACAGTCATAAAAGATTCCCTATTGACAAAACCGAAGAGGGTGTTGCTGTTAAAGAACATACCACTTCCCAAGACGGTTTTGGCAAGGTTTTCTACCCCCCGTTTTCCACCCCCGGGAAGAGTTCCCAGGAATTCGACGACCGACCACCGCTCATCACGTGTGCGCACGCGGGACGAGGCAGTGTGTCGGACCGACACAAGATGGCGAGCCAACCCCAAGAACCTCAGATATAGCCCAGGTGTCTGATCTGTTACCCCAGTTACCGCATACAAACTGCCTGGACCGTTGCCTCAACAATCGGGTAGGATTGTGAATTGCCTTTCTCACTCCCAGTGAGGAAGTGGATCAGGAATTAACGAACTAATTGAACTTGAATCACAAGAACTTCCAAGGACCTTCATATCCTTTTCTATGATATGAACTGATTGAACTTGAATCACAAGGACTTCCAAGGGCCTTTGTACCCTTTGCACCTTTCGTATTTTGATATTGTATTTTGTATTTGATTGATGCACATTGTATATATGGGTAGGTGATATTTCTCCTGTAACGAAGGAGCATGGTATATATGGATACTGATATTTCTCCTGTAAGGAAGGAGCATTGTATAATTATATGGATACTGATATTTCTCCTGTAAAGAGGGAGAGTAAAAGGGTCAATTCACCCGATAAGATACTTGAACCACTGATATTTCTCCTGTAAAGAGGGAGAGTTAAAGGGTCAATTCACCCAATAAGATACTTGAATCTCATTGATACACATTGATTATAGTTGAATCGCTGATGGTTCTCCTGTAAAGAAAGAGAGTTTAAAGGATAATTTCACCTAATAAGGTACTTGCATTCCTGTTAACGTTGAACGATTTCTATTGGTACTTTGTTGGAATTACGCCTGCAAAGGAAGAGTTTAAAGGGTCATAGCACCTAATAAGGTACTAGCATTCCCTGCACATGTAAAGGTTTAAATACTTACCTACTGAACTGAAAATGATAAACTAATATAGAGTTTACTGAAATGATAAACTAATATAGAGTTTACTGGTCTGCATCTGCAGAAGAAAAGATAACGAGTTAACTCACAAAAAAGGGATACATCTAATGTCCAACCTTAAACCTAGCTTTTAGCTAATGATAACCTCAGAGACGTCTGAACCAAATGTGTTGATTCAATCAACCTAGAACTTGATACCGAACTAACTTTCTTGAGAGAAGGAGTCATCCGAACCAAATGTGTTGATTCAATCAACCTATAATTTGATATCAAACTAACCCTCCTGAAAGAAGGAGTGGTTAAAGAAAGAACCTAAAAAAGGGATATCACACTACCTCACGTTACTCATTGTATTTTATTCCAATTGTCTAGCTAGCGCTGCTGTTTTAGTTGAATAAATACCGGTCACTGTTATAACCTTGTCTCTGGTCTACTACTCCTTTTACTGGGTATATTACTCCTCTCCTCACTCGAACCTAGAACTGGTCCGTGGCGAACAGCTGTTACTGTTAGTGACACAAGTGCTACAATTGGTAGAGTCCTTTCTTGACACAATCGATTATATTCCTCATACTAGCTCCGGCTAGTTAGCCACAAACGAATGCAAAGTCAATGGGGTCAAGCTCCTGTCTGTACAAGCTGACTTTGTGTTGACTGTGGAGTAAACTTCAGTGAGCTTCAGTCAGCTTGTACAGACAGGAGCTTGACCCCATTGACTTTGCGATTAAAATTTAACTTTGATTAGTAAGTAAGTAAATAAGTAAGTAACTTTGATTAGTTTAATAATAATAATGGATTGGATTTATATAGCGCTCTTCTCTGACTGACTGTTGCTCTGACTCAGAGCGCTTCACAGAGTCCATTATTCGTTCATACACAGTCATACCGGTGGTGGTAAGCTACAATTGCAGCCAGAGCTGCCCTGAGGCAGACTCACGGAAGCGTGGCGAATAATCAACGCCTACGGCCCCTCCGACCACCACCAACATTCATTCACATGCATACACATTCATACGAGGCAAGTAGGTTAAGTGTGGCACGGTGGTGTAGTGGTTAACACTGTCGCCTCACAGCAAGAAGGTCCAGGGTTCGATTCCCGCTTGGGGACCAGGTTTCCATGATGCCAGTTACCCAGGTGGGGTATCTCCCAGGCCTTTCTGTGTTGAGTTTGCATGTTCTCCCCGTGCTCGCAAGGGTTTCCCCCCGATAAGATAAACCCAATGGAAAAACATGCACAACAACAAGATCGCTAACGCTTTGGCGTCCTTGACGAAGACGGACAGGAGCACTTGGATTGGTCCCCTGGCGCGGCTCACGTTGACGCCTGTCTGCTCCCGGCTGCCCTTGGGGGGGAAGGACGACGGGATGGGTTAATCGCAGATACGAATTGCATGCATGCATCGCATGTGTGCCAATTGATGACCTCGGAGCAGGTCCTAAATTATAATTATTATTATAAGGACACAACGGCAATGGGATGGACATGGGCTTGAGCGGGATTCGAACCACCAACCCTTCGATCATTGGACGCCCCGCTCTACCCCTGAGCCACGCCGCCCCACAGTTTGTGGCTAACAAGCCGGAGCTAGTATGAGGAACAGCATTGAGACAGGATTCTACCAACAATGGTCCTCATTCTCGAACGGACATATGTGAAAGTTACCAAGGAATTCCTTCGTAACTTGATTTCCGTACTTATTCGGCATTCTCGAACGGCTTCGTATTGTAAATTCGTTTTCGGATTTACGACCTCAAAAAGGCAGTCGTAAGTCGGAGAGACCGGTGTGCGGCCATGTTTTCAACAGCTTTCTCTGGGACAAGTCATTGGGGATTGCCGATACTACAGACATCCGTAGAATACAAATATTATAATGATAATAAATACAACAATATTTCTATCATTAACAAACGTTTTGCATTCATCCTGACTCAATGAGGCAACGTGAGCATTACACACACACACTGCAAACGAACGAAATAAATAAGAACTAAACCGATCTCCACGGATATAGCTACTGTATAGTGGAATATACTGTATTAATATGCCATATACTGTCTTCTTCTCTATGCTATTATTTATTGTTGGTTTGATTTATTCCTATAGAACTAAATAAATGTGTGGAGAAACGGCTTAGTGAGGCAGCCTCAGCGCACAAGCACACACACACACACACACATGTACTGTATACGTGCGAAATGAATCGCTCCAGCAAAGTAGGCTTCTATTATTCTAATGATTATATTCTAATGATAGGTATTATAGTAGTAAGTCCTACTGTAGAACATGATATATTAGCATGACATCTCATTTAGTAATGTCAATACTGAACTACTGCGCGCTTGTCAAGAGCCAATCATGCAGTCGTTCAGTATTGACATTACTAAATGAGATGTCTGGGTTTCATCACCTGTGCATTGTGATGAATTGTATTGTTACTATTTACATTTACATTTACATTTAGTCATTTAGCTGACGCTTTTATCCAAAGCGACTTACAAGTTCTGTACGACAAATCATCAGGAAGGGCACAACTCTATCAGCTGAGTAACAATGTTCATCAAAGTGTTGAGTGCTACAGTGTAGGTTCGTTTATTAGGACAAGTGCATGACAGTAAGGTTAGTTAGGGTTAGATCATTTCTTTTTATTTAATTTTTTTTTTTTTATTCAGATAATGGTTGAAGAAGTGCGTCTTTAGTCGATGGCGAAAGATTGGACAGGTTTCGGCTGTCCTAACTGGGGTGGGTAGTTCATTCCACCATTGTGGGGCAAGGACTGAGAAAAGGCAGGTTCTCCTTGATGACCCTCCCGGAGCTCGGATAGGAGTGGGTCTGAGACGTCCAGAAGATGCAGAGCGTAGGGGTCTTGAGGGTGTGTAGTTAGAGACCATTTGCAGACTATTGCACTTTACTGTTACATTTGCACTCTGGTTGGTGTGGCAATTCCAGGTGTAGGGGTGGCAGAATAAACAACACACAGACAGGTTGCAGTTCCCAAAATCATACTCTTTATTTTCTTAGTCAAATAATAACGGTTTGCTGTCGGCCGGGCGGCGTCTCCGCTCTGTGGCCTTTTGCCTTGCGCTGCTACGGGGGACTGAGAGGAGGCTCCTCGGCTCCATTAAGTCTCCCCTCTCCAACAGGCGCACCGCGCCGTGATTCGCTAATCAGGTAATCACTCTGATGGGTATTTAGTGACAGGTGCGTCCGGAAGCGGACGCCCAAACATGGGCAGCGCCCAGCCATTGGGTCGCCACATAGCGCCCATCAATCACCAAGCCCAGGGGTGGCTTGGGGTTGCCACAGTACCCCCCCTCCAGCTCCGACCGTCGGGGAAGAGCGTCCGACGCCCAACAGGCATCCTTCCTGGAGAGGGCGTCTGCGTTGCCATGCGCCACCCCTGACCTGTGAATGACAGAAAAGTTAAATGACTGTAACTCCAGAAACCATCGAGTCACCCTGGCATTGGTCCCCTTTGTCTTGGCCATCCAGACTAGGGGGGCGTGATCCGTCACCAGCGTGAAACGCCTCCCCAGCAGATAATAGCGGAGCGTCTCCAGTGCCCACTTAATTGCCAGACCTTCGCGCTCCACCGCAGAATAGTTGCGCTCGTGTGGCAGCAGCTTCCTGCTCACATATAAAATCGGATGTTCCTCACCCTCCAGTTGCTGGGAGAGGACCGCTCCCAGTCCCACCTCTGATGCGTCTGTTTGTACCGTCATCTCCTTGTCGAAGTTCGGGGAGATCAGCACCGGTCCCGAACAGAGGGCAGTCTTGAGGTCCTCGAACGCCGCCTCCGCCTCCGGTGTCCACTTCACCGTGAACGGCCGCCGCGCCTGGGTCAGATCTGTGAGGGGAGCAGCGCGAGCAGCAAAGTTAGGGATAAACCTCCTATAATAGCTCGCTAGCCCATTAAATGTCCTGACCTGCTTCTTGGTTAAAGGGCGAGGCCACTCCCTTATTGCATCAATCTTCCTCTTCTGCGGTTTCACATTGCCCCGGCCTATTGTGAACCCCAGGTACTCTGCCTCTTCTAATCCCAGCCTGCATTTCTTTGGGTTGGCGGTGAGACCCGCCTCCCGGAGGGCCCCCAACACCGCTCTCACCTTTTGGAGGTGGGTGTCCCAATCTGACGAGTGGATGATAATGTCATCGAGATATGCGGCTGCATACTCCCGATGGGGCCGTAGTACTCTGTCCATCAGCCTCTGAAAGGTAGATGGCGCCCCATGCAGGCCAAACGGGAGAACTTTATAATGGAACAGCCCATCTGGGGTGGAGAAAGCCGTCTTCTCCCTTGAGGCGGGGGCCAGAGGGACTTGCCAATAACCCTTCGTTAGGTCTAGTGTCGTGATAAATCTGGCCAGGCCCAGTCTGTCAATGAGCTCATCCACTCTAGGCATGGGATAGGCGTCAAACTTTGAAATTTCATTAAGCTTCCTGAAATCATTACAGAACCTGGTTGTTGAGTCGGGTTTTGGCACTAAAACAATAGGACTGGACCACCCGCTATGAGACTCCTCAATTACTCCCATCTCCAGCATGACCCGCACTTCTCTTCTGACTGCCTCTCTTTTTGCCTCTGGGATACGATAGGGCTTCAGCTTTACCTTATCTCCCGGGCTGGTAATGATGTGGTGCTGGGCCAATGTGGTGCGGCCCGGCGTGGCCGAGAACACGTCCCGGTTCTGTTGGACCAGCTCCCGAAGCTCCTGCCGTTGGGTCGGGGACAACTGTTCCCCGATGGGAACATCGGCCGCCTCTGCCACCTGCTGCGCAAAAGGGGGAAGAGGGGGGGGCGAGAGCAACACATCCCGGGCATGCCATTTCTTCAACAGGTTAACATGGTATAACTGTCGATGCTTCCTACGGTCGGGCTGGTGGACCTTGTAGTTGACGGGACCCACTTTCTCGATTATGTCGTAGGGTCCCTGCCATTTGGCTAGGAATTTGCACTCTGCTGTCGGTACCAGTACTAGGACTCGGTCCCCCACATTAAACTCCCGTGGCTGTGCGCCCCGGTCATAAATGCGCTTCTGTGCGTCTTGGGCCTGTTGCATGTGTTCTATCACCACTGGCCAGAGCGCCTTCATCCTGTCTCTCATTACCTGCACATGCTCTATGAGAGACCGGTGGGGCAACGGCTGTTCCTCCCAAATCTCCTTTGCGATGTCCAGGAGACCCCGCGGCTTGCGGGCGTAGAGCAGCTCAAATGGCGAGAAGCCAGTGGAGGCCTGTGGGACCTCACGCACAGAGAACATCAGAAAGGGCAACAACTGATCCCAATTCTTCCCATCCTTCTCCATCACCTTCCTTAGCATGCTTTTCAGGGTCTTGTTAAAGCGCTCGCACAGTCCATCCGTCTGTGGATGATATATGGAGGTTCGTAGCTGTTCCACTTTCATTAGTTTGCACATTTCTTTCATGACCCGCGACATAAAGCACAAGCCCTGATCCGTGAGAATAGAGTCGGCAATTCCCACCCGACTAAACAAATGAAAGAGCTCCCGTGCCACAATTTTGGCCGTCACCGTGCGTAACGGGATGGCTTCGGGGTAACGGGTAGCATAATCTATGATTACCAGTATATACTGGTGGCCTCGGGACGATTTAACTAGAGGGCCCACTACGTCGAGGGCAATTCTTGAGAATGGGGTCTCAATGATGGGCAGTGGGATCAGAGGACTTTTATATTGTACCTTTGGGGCTGCGCGTTGACACTCTGGGCAGCTCCGGCAATAGTCCTCTACCGCTCTCTTCATGCCCGGCCAATGGAAACGCGCCCTTATGCGCTCCATGGTTTTGTCCACGCCCAGGTGCGCTCCGAGGATATGTGAATGCGCCAGCTGGAGTACAGTGGGAATAAAGAACTTCGGTACCAGCAATAGATCCCTAACCTCATCATTCTTTTTTACAACTTGGTACAGCAATTGTCTTTTTATTGCAAAGTGAGGATATGGCAGGTTACTCACCCCCTCCACGGGATTTCCATCTATGGTCTTGATATTCGCCCGGGCCTGTGTTAGGTTTGGGTCTTCCAGCTGGGCCGTTCCGAACTGACCCGCCAGGTCCCTCCCCACCTCGTCCGCCTGGGGGAACTCCGCAAAGGGGTCCTCGTCACTGTTATCCGTCTCGGGGCCCGCTTGGGGCGCTGGCGCGTCGTCACCCACACCTGATGCCGTCTCTGTCTCACTCCCCGGTATATCCAGGGGTTCCGGCGCGTCGTCACCTACATCTGAGGCCGTCTCAGTCTCACTCCCCGTTACGTTCAGAGCACACACCTTCGGCTGACGTAACCCTTTCTTCTTCCTCGGTTTACCCGTAGAGGGTGGGGTGCGCGGGGAGATGACGGCTGAGCACAGCTGGCGATACAGGGGGCAGTCTCGACCAATCAGCAGCGCTACCGGCAGGTTAGGTATGACGCCGGCTGTCATCGAGCAGACCCCCTTGGTGGTTGTCAGGGTGATCGGCGCTGTAGGATACAACTTTGTGTCCCCGTGCACACAGGACACTGACACTTGCGGAGCCTCTGCGTCGCAGTGTGCCAAATGGGGCTGAACCAGCGTTATGGCACTACCCGAGTCCAGGAGCGCTACGGCATCTTTGTCGTTGACGCGCACGGGTAAAAGTGTTGCCGATGTTTCCTTATGGGCCCAACAGGCTGCGCCATAGTTGCACGTCTTTCCGCGGGGGTCTGAAGCTGCCGCCAATGGCATGGACACATCCCGGCCTGGGCAGTTCCACGAGAGATGCCCGGGCTCGCCGCAGTCGTAGCAGCGTCTTTGGTCCTGGTCGAACAGCGGTCTTCTTCGGGGTAGTTCGGGCTCACCTGCGTTCCCTACCCGGCCCCTTGGGCTGGGCTCGTCGGGACCCCTCCTTGTTCTCGGCCGCTCTGGCTTTTCCCCTCGCCCCCCTTTGAGTAACTCCCGCGTTACCTGGTGGGCCTCCACAATATTCACCAGCTGCTCCACGGAGCGGGGGTCCGCTTGACTCGCCTGCTTCTTCGAGTCATAGGGGAGGGCTCTGACAAAGCGGTCCATAACAATCCGTTCCAAAACCGTGGGCCCTCCGGGGTCAGTCATTAGCCAGGCTCGGCTTGTGCGGACCAGGTCATGCATCTGGGAGCGCGGGGAGGCCTGTGCGTCATACACCCAGTCATGGAACCGCTGCGCGCGGGACTGCAGACTATGGCCGTACCGGGACAGAATTTCCTGCTTTAGCCGAGTGTAGTTCCCGGCTTGCTCCGGTGGCAGGTCCTGGTAGGCCTTTTGTGCATTACCCGACAGGAAGGGGGCCAGCAGTCCCCCCCAGTCGTCTTCGGGCCAGCCCTCCCGGCCGGCGGTGCGCTCAAACGCCAGGAGATAGGCTTCTATATCCTCCTGCTCCGTCAGCTTGGGGATGAAGCGCCCGGGGTTAGGCCGCGTCCCGGCGGCCCCTTCCTCCTGCCGGTGAGCGGCCATCCGCTGGAGCTCCGCGTGGATCATCCCCGTCTGTTTCCTCTGTTCGTGCAGGGCCTCTTCGTGCCGGGTCTGTTGTTCCATGCTCGCCTGTACAAGCTGCTGCACCAGCGCGTCCATGCTTTTTCCGTTATTAAATTTATATATATATATATATTTTTTTTTAATTTCTTTTATTCTATTCTGATAAAGTCTATTGTTGTTTATTCTGCACCCCTGATTGCCAGTAGACTATGCCCGCATTCTCCACCACTGTGGCAATTCCAGGTGTAGGGGTGGCAGAATAAACAACACACAGACAGGTTGCAGTTCCCAAAATCATACTCTTTATTTTCTTAGTCAAATAATAACGGTTTGCTGTCGGCCGGGCGGCGTCTCCGCTCTGTGGCCTTTTGCCTTGCGCTGCTACGGGGGACTGAGAGGAGGCTCCTCGGCTCCATTAAGTCCCCCCTCTCCAACAGGCGCACCGCGCCGTGATTCGCTAATCAGGTAATCACTCTGATGGGTATTTAGTGACAGGTGCGTCCGGAAGCGGACGCCCAAACATGGGCAGCGCCCAGCCATTGGGTCGCCACATAGCGCCCATCAATCACCAAGCCCAGGGGTGGCTTGGGGTTGCCACATTGGATGGTGTATTGTACTTGTGCTGTATAATGACAATACATTTTAATCTAATCTAATTTTGAGATCAGTCGCAAATCGATTCCGCGCTACCTGTTGAATGGGTCAGCATGGTGCAGATGCAATGCTGACCCTCTGCTGTTTTGCACACGGCCCTCGCCGTTTTGCACACGCCTCCTTCGCCTTATAAGGAGCTAGGTGTATGAAAACACACTTTGCAGTTTAAAAATGAGTGACGTTTTTCATTCATGCGAACCCAGTCGTGAAGATTTTGGCCACTTATGGAGACCGTTTCACGCGTTCGGGAATCCGGAGGAGGATTTTTGTTAATTTGTTAGTACGAAATTTATTTAAAGATATTTACAAAGGTACTTACAAACATGTTCGAGAATGAGGACCATTGTTGGTATGCAGGAAATAGGGCCAGGGTTTAAAAAATCAGAACTATCCCTTTAACCTTGCACTGTTCATTATTTTGTTAGCATTTTGTCATCATACTGCAATAGGCTACATTCATTTACAGGATTTATTCCATTGGCAAATATACAAAGATCAAGAGTATCAGTATCCGCATGATATAGTACACGGTCCCACAATAGGCTGTGTTCAGTTCTAATCAGTTTAAAAACAACTAAGCAAGAGCTGGTCTATGGGAAATGAGGGGGTCTTTTTAAAGGCAGTTAACACAGATGACACCCTGGGGGATTGTTTACCTAAATATGATTTAGTGATAAATTAACTCAAATGCGTCGTCGTCCTCCTCCGATCCCTGATTAAATCCTCCAGGCATCACTGCTGAAGCGGTCATGAGGATAGGCCCCGATTCCCCCTGCTGAACCTGGGGAACATCTGCTGGGCCATTTAGCCAGCTAATAGATCAGCTTGGAGAGAGAGAGAGAGAGAGAGAGAGAGAGAGATAGAGAGAGAGAGAGAGAGAGA